>NW_005842092.1:335989-348469 GCF_000455745.1 Alligator sinensis
GGGCAGAGAGAAGGGGTGGAAGGTTCATTTAGACGCCCCCACAGTGATGGAGGAAGTGGGGCAGGGTCTGGGGTGAATGGGACCTCAGGGCCAGGGTGGGTCATGGGACAGAATCACTGGTAGTTTGTCCAGCGGCATGAGGGTCAGGGGTGCCTGTGCGTGCCCTCCCCCTCTTCCTGCTGCAGCAGCCTGGAGGCCATATCTGGGCTGCCCTGCAGTTCCTCTGCACTGCCAGCTCTACCCCACTGGGCTGCTTGGAGAAATCAGTGATGGTGGCAGAGCAGAGCCCAGGCATGGGCTCCAAAACCACGTGTGCAATTAACGGGTTAAATAAATTAATGAAGACTCAAGTAATGTGTTAATTTCACATGTTAACAGCAATTAATTGACAGTCCTACTACTACACACACACACACACACACACACACACACACAGTATGTGTGTTTGTGTGTATACCATAGATAGATATATATATGTATAATACTATATATTATATATAGTATTCAAGGCATATTATATGATTATATGATATAAGTGATTGAATATATGTATGATGTGTGTATACACACAAACACACACACACGCACACACACATATATAAACGTACCTTATTCAGCACACATAATATATTTATGTATAATTTTAGGCCTTGATCCTGTGTCCAGATAAACCCCCTTGAAACCATTTGGAATGTGTTTTGTTACAGGGGTCTAAACATTTAGATTGGATTGCAGGGTAGGGGCATTCATTTATAAACCTTTCTGACCATTATTTCCCTATCTGTGTACAGAGGACAATCCTGATAGGGACTTTTGGGTGATATTCCTAATAGCAGTGTTTATTTATAAAAATACTTGTTTCCTAATCAGTACAGTTACAATGCAGTGGTCAACCCTTGAATAAGTAAATAAAAGCTAACATATAGAGCTATTAAAGTACCCAGAAGTTATTTTGGTTAGAAAATAAAATTAAAAAGTCCATGTGGTAATGTTCATCTTCTTCCAAGCTGTCCAACATAGGAATGTTTTGATCACTGCTATTAAGCAGAGTATGAAATCAAAGTATTAATCCAGCTGCCTAAGCTGGATGTTTTTGCTTAACTGGAATTAAATCTATGGTTGTGCTCATAGGTATTATTATTCATGGTATCTTCAGCAGAGACAACCCATTATTCTATCCTGGGATTTTCAGAGCAGCTAAAGGAACTTTGAAACTGGCTGCATTGAAACTAATGAACTCCATAACCATAGCACCTGTATACCTGTTCATAGTACAGCTGTACTAGTGTTAGCCACAGTGAAAGCTGTCTTTTGAAAAAAGGCTCAGGTGTTTTATTATCGTGTCATCAAACTTAGATAGTAAAAGGTCTGACTTCTATCTATACGACAGATTTTATCTAATGTACATTTCTAAGTTATCACCATAACCTCTGGACCTTACACTAGTGGTGAATAATGGCTATGCAGTTTGCTAGAGTAAGCAAGGCCACTTTGGAAGGCATCCTATTTTTCTGATTAAGCGTTCATGATTTAAAACAAAACTCATTTTTTATACATTTCAGGTCTCACTTCATCATAACCTGATGGTTCATAAAACAATGTAAAAGTGGTTTACAGCTTGATAATGAAAACAAAACAAGCACTGAAGTAAACAAACAGAAACACGACAGATCCTCAACAGAAATGTTCAGATTTGGATCTAGATTTTCCCAAAGTTTTGGAGGTGTTGGATTTGGGTCTCTAGACTGAGTTCTGACAAAGAAAGAAAACAGGTTTATAGGCCAATGGAACAGGATGGAATAGGAGATTCCTAGAGGGAAGCAACAAGACTTCAGATTTCTTAGCAATAGTTTCACTGTGGATAACTACGGTACAGGCAATCCTTGGACTTATGACACAATTGATTCCTGAAAACGGCATCTTAAGTCGAAACTTTGTAACTCAGAACTGATTTTTCCATAGCAAACAATGTTAGAAAGGGGGGATTGGTTCCTGAACCAAGGCCCAATACCCTATTTTCACCAAAAATAACCCAGAATTTTGTATTCAATCAATTATAGATGAGTAATATAGCTACATTAATGTATTTATATTGTAAATAGCAATCATTGATTTGGGAGGACTTCTTTCAGGTGACTTTGCTGGACTTTTGAAGGGCTCTTGGTTGGACTTTTTGAAGGGTTCTTGGCTGGAGTCTTCTCGGGAGTCTTGGCTGCAGGCTTTTCTGGAGTCTTGTCTGCTTTCTGAAAGAAAGCGTCCAAGGAAGTTTGAACAGGGAGATGGGCGACCCAGTGAACTTGTTTACTGGCATGATGTTGTGTTGGATCAAGCATTGTAAAGTTGAAACTGACATCAGACAGTTGAAACAGGGTGTCAATTTATAAATGTTGTAAGAGCGAAAGGTTGTAACTCAAAACGTTGTAAGGCAAAGACTGCCTGCATAAGTAACCTTCAGAATAGGCTGAATCATTGTGAGATACTGATGTAACAAATCCATGGGCACATAGGCTAGAATTTGAATCTTCCTACTTCAAAACTCACACCTCTCTCCCATTTCCTCTATTTATCAGTAGTATAAGACAGTGGTATTCAAAGTGGGCTGGATCTGGCACATAAAGCCCAGTCAACTGGCCCATGGTTCTCACCACAGATCTGGAAATTTGGTAGTGGGGGAGCTGTGGCAGTAAAAATTGCCACAATCGGGAAGCCCCATGGCAATTAATATTTCCTGTTGCTTAATTTTTGGACCTGTGAGGAATCCCACAGGCCAGATGACATGGTCCTGCACATCAGATCAGGCTGGCATGTAGACTCAGTTTGCAGCCCTAGACTGGGCACTCAAGATCAGATCTGACATGAAGATCTGGACCCGGTGAGTGGTCCCAGATCTGGCCCACAGGGTTAGTTCCTGGCCTTCGACCTGGTGTGCAAAGCTGGTCCATGGCTGGACCCAGAAAGTGGGGTTAGACTTGTTGCACATAATTGCACAAGGCCAGTCCAGAGATGGACCTGGCACACAGGACTGATCTCAGCACATGGCCCTAGACCCAGTGCCAGGAGCAGTCCACATACTAGATCTAGCCCATGGAGCTGGTCCTGTGTGCCAGATCTGGCCCATGAACAGCTGCACCCCAGAAAGGTTGAGCACCACTGGTATAGGACAATGACACTCACCTGGGAGTAGGGTTTTCATCAAGTAGAGGGCAATGATGCATATACCTCATATTAGCCAGTTCATTACAGTGTACCACTGACTCTGAAAGGAATTACTTTTTGGAAAGCTCTAATGCATCTTTGCCAACCAATTAGTCTTACTATTGTTTCAGCCAATACAAGGATTGCTGTTACAAGAACAAATAACTTCCTTGTTCTTGGGTGTAATAAAGTATCCTTTAACACCAGAAAATAAAAGTCTAGATGATTAAGCTTGGCTAAGCTACTGCTACATATTTTGGCTCTTTCAGTGCACAACTCCTGTCATACTTTGTATATGACCATCAAAACTGACAAGGAATAATAAGAAAAAGTTTATATTAGCTGGGTCTGCATTTTTATTTTAGTCCCTTTTGGGATATTTGTATATGAACTTAATATAATATTTATACATATTTATATAACGTATACTGAACCATACATAGGAATACCATATATGATAAGAATATGTAGTGCTTGCATGGTGATTTCCATCTAGGAATCTCAAGAATCAGAGACTTGGAAAGGACCTCAGGGGTCATCAAGCTAAGCCCCTGTGCAACTTCAGGAATGCTACTCCTAAATCCTCCCTCTTCAATGCTTATCTACCTGCCTCTTGAAAAGCTCCAATAAAGGAGATTCCACAACTTTCCTGGGTGGTCTCGTTCTCTGTCTCACTGTTCTAACACTAACCTAATCTGAATCTACTTTCCTGCAATTTAAAGCTGTTGCTTTTCATTTTGCCTTCTGCAGCAGGGGAGAACATTTTTTCTTCCTCTTCTTTATAGCAACCTTTCAGACATTTGAAGCCTGTGATCATGTTCGTTTAAGTTAAGCATGCCTAATTCTCTCAACCTTTCCTTGTATAGCTTGCCTTCCAAATCCAGTATCATTTTTCTCACCTGCTTCTGAATCCTCTTCAACAATAGCATCCCCAAGAACTGCACACAATTTTCTGGATGACATTGAACTAGAATTGAGTAGACTGGAACCAGTGCCATGGCAAGGTGGGGGGCGGGGCACTAGAAGGGTGACCGCCACAGGTGCCAAAGTGAAGGGGCACCAACAAGCGCTGCCGAGATAGAGCAGGGTGCAGGATGGAGCTGTGAGCAGCTTGTTTGAGGCAGGGTACAGAGACAGGGGAAGGGTGACTCCCACTGCATCATGCACTCCTTGGCAAGCATGGGGGGAACGTGCCTCTGGATCTGTGCACAGGGCGAGGGCGGGTGGCTGCTGTGGGCTTTGCCCCCGGTGCCAAACTTTGTTGCTATGGCACTGGCTGGCACTATCATCTCTCATGTTTTACACTTAATACTCTTGTGAATGCAGCTCCAAACTGCATTTGATATTTTTATGACTGCATTATATTGCTGACTCATGTTAATTTTATGGCCCGCAGAACTCTTTGATCCTTGTCAATACAACCACCCAATCATTTATCTTTCATTGGGTTCATCTACATGAGACATTTACTGTGGAGTTGCCAAATTAGTTTTGCGGTAAAATCTTAGCATCTACACAGTAAACAAATAGACACTACCATAAGTTAGTACTTATAAACACAAGTGCTATCCTGTGGCGGTGTTCTTTAGTGCTGGCTGGGGCACAAGCGTCCTTCAATGTGGGGGCTGCCTGCACTGGCTCACCCTTATGGCCTAGCCAATTCCTCTGCAGCACGTTGAGCCAGGTAGGAGCATCCCCAGGGTGGCGGGCTGAGCCCCTGCCCCGGACTCCCTGCCAGCTGGGGTCGCTCTGATCTTGTTCAATGTGTTGCAGTCCCTAGCAGACATATCAATGTGGCACCTGGAGCAATAAATTCTGGCATGAACTGTGCCGGAGTTTATTCAGTCAAATTAATTCTGTGTGTAGATGTGCCCATTATGTATTTGCACTTTTGAATATCCTTCCCTAAGTGTATTACCTTACACATGTCTACACTGAACTTCATCCCACTGTCCCTAGCCCATCTTTCCAAACGATCAAGGTCCTTCTGAATTCTACTCTTATCTCTAAAGTGTTAGCAATTCTGCCTAGTTTTGTGTCAGCTATAGACTTGATTAGGAAGCTCTCTAATCCAGGATTCAAATAATTAATAAAAATGTTAAATAGCACTGAAGCCCTTCTGAGGATTAGAACTGAGAGATTGCAGAGAGAGTGGTTGTCTTGTGAGAAACGCCTACCCACAGGTAATTGGGTATTTTTGCCTTTGATGGATTTTTGGTGCGTGTTCATTCTGGTATGCAGTTGTTTGGTTTCTCCTATGTTTTCTATCAGTCATTCAGTGTATTAGATGAGATATATTACATTTCTGCAGATGCAAGTGTAAGATCCAGGAATGGTGATGGCTTTGTTGTGGGGTGTAGTTATTGTGGAGGTGGTGGAGATGTGTTGGCAGGTTTTAAATTTCTTGTCCTGGAATAGTCTGGATCTATTTGGTATGCTTTGGGCCATAGAAAATTTGCTTCTTCTTATGAGGTTGGCGAGGTTTGGTGTTTGTTTAAAGGCTAGGATGGGTGGTTCTGGAAAAACTCTCTAAGAATTGGGTGTTTTTCTAGTATGGGTTGCAATTGTTTAAGAATTTTCCATATCTACTTATTGAGAATTTTTTGTGTCTACTGAATACAAAAAACATGGACTAAATATAGACCTGGGATTTATGGCACATTATAACCTGCCTGCCGTCTGATAACCTCTCTATGTCTTTCAAGCTGCATTCTATCACCAACTCAACATTCCTCCCTTCCCCTCACTTACCTGTGTCGCACCTGTTAACTGCCATCCCCTCTAATCTTCTCTGCCACAGATTTGGATTTTCACAGACCTGCATTCTGCATATTGGCTTACACTTCTATTCCACTCAGGAGAGCACACAGACACCAGCAAACTCTCCCTATGCCTGAAGAAGGGTGTTTGTGCCTGAAAGCTTGTAAAAAACAATTCTTTTTCCATCTATTTAGTTGGTCTAATAAAAGATATCATGTTTACCCAGAAAGCCTTGTCTGCCTGTGTCCTTAGACCAACACAGCTACAACTAACACCCCTGAACCCCCTGTTGAATATCACTTGAAACCTCCTGTCATACTGACATTGGTATGAGATTTCCATTTTATAGCTGGAGAGGTTCAGCATAGAACAGGGAAGTGATTTGCCCTTTGCTTACAATGTATTGCCTGATTTAGAATTCAGGTGTTGGTAACCCTTGTCCAAGATTGTGTCAGTCCCTATCACTTCATCCTACCCTAAATTATAATATTATACAAGACTATGAGTGACATCCTGGCCCCACTGAAGTCAATGGCAAAATGTTGTGTGACTTCAATGAGGAGAAAATTCTATGCTCTGGGAGAGAGGAGTTAACCACTGAACACTTCAATATTTTACTTTCAAATATTTAATTGCTTAAAATTATTACTTTCCTATATTGCTGATTCAGCTTATTCATACAAAACCATAAAGAATGTGTTTCTGCTAACCTCTCACTATATGATGTTTGCAGCCATAAGTAGATAACGCAATACTTTACCAGCTTAGTGGAACTAGTCCAGACCTGTAAGTACCTCATGCTGATCAAAAACAAGACGCCATATCTGTCAAAGTGTGTACTGTAAGGTAGCTTTGCTAAGGTTTTCTTTCTTGATATTAATGGAGTCTTGATATTTGTTTGGCTTTGAGAAAATAGCAGAATTTGGATGACACTTCTCATTTTCTTTTCTGTGTCCGCTTTGTTTTTTAAAATTAAAGCAACACATTAATTGTCTCTTTAATGACAGGTTTTTGCCTAGACAGAGCTAAGATCAGGGCTAGCAGTGTGCCAGGTAATTTAGGTAGTCAGCAAACCATGAATTTCACGCTGATAATACTATAGGCACTTAGCCCAGTCTTTCTTTTGCTTCCATCCAGTGTGATAAACTATTATCTGAATGTATTTAGAGCAACACATCCAAACAATTTTTTTTTGGTTGGTTGGTTGGTTTTGTTGGGCTTTTTTGCTTCAGTATTTTTACTCCAGCACACTTTAGCCTTACTCTTTTTCTTTTTTTGCTGAGACCATCCCAGCTTTTAAGTTACATGATTTTCAGCTGATATCATCCAAATCAGCACACTGTAGTGTGACATAAACATAAACAGAGATCTGTCTAGCCAGGGCTCTGTTGGCAGGAAGGCAATCTAGAAGCAAGGCCAGAAAAAGGGTTAAAGAGGCTTAAGCATTGATGCTTGGCTAGTTCTCTGACAAGAGAAGGGGCAAAGACATATGTTGAAATGCTCAATATAATATTACTACAGTAATTGTACCACTTCAAGTCTATTTTCAATATAATCTGTTGAGTACAATGGCATTTAGTGGAATATTGCATGGATAAATGTGCCAAAACCTTGATATGACAAATGGTTTAGTAGAAATACTTCTCGGGGGTGCTTTGGCTGACTGAGAAATTATTCTTAGGAAACTTAAGTAATCAGTTTGTGAAAGAAAGATTATCTTCAATCTATGCAAACTTATTCTTAAATATAACAGAACAGAGAAGTGGAAAGCAGGGCAGGGTGTCACTTTATAGATGACCTCATTCAGATAAGCATAAGCTTTCATAGGCTACAGTCTACTTTGTCAGATGCTATGAATGTGTTAACTAGAAAGGAAAGAAGTAATTTAAATAAAAAGAAGGCAGGGTGGGATAACTATGGAGGAGTAACCTTAAACGTTTCCCTTTCTCTCTCTCTCTATCTCATGCATGTTTTGTATTAACAATGTGATATTCCTTGTTATTCCCCTTCCTTATGAACGCTGATTGCAATCATATTGATCTCCCAGTGAAGTAAAAGAAAATACCTCCAAATGAACACTCCAATGGGAGAGCATTTAAACATGCGTTTAACATTAAGCATATGCTTATATTATGCTCATCCTCCTGAAAAGCCACACATATCCTTTGATAGTTCTGTGACATGGTAGGCACAGGTCACCACTATAATAAGCCTTCCCAGCTCCTGGCCATGGGTCTACAAGTCCTCAACAATCAGTTATGTCACTCAAACTGGCTCCCAAATGACAGTTGCAGCAGAAGAAATGCCCACGGAAGGTCAATGTCGAAGGCATCAAGGACCCAATCAAGTGAGACCTCTTCCACCAGTGCCTCAATGAAAAAAAAATGGCAAATTCCAATTAACAACAATGGGAGAATGTTGGCAGCACTTGGGGCACCTTCAAGTTCATCGTCATCAGTGCCTGCAAAGAGACTTTTGGATTCTCTACCAGGAAACACCAGAACTAGTTTGATGAGAATGACTGGGAGATCCAAGAGTTGATTGACTGCAAGCACAAGGCCTTTTGTGCTTGGCACGATGACATCAACTCCAAGAAAAAGGAGTTGAATCACCAACAAGCCAAGGCAGAGATCCAACAAAAGACCCATGATATGAAGAACAGATGGTGGGAAGACAAAGTGAAGATTCAACGTCTCACTGACACCCACAATATGCACGGTTTTTTTTCAATGCCACCAAAGCTATCTATGGTCCAAGTACTCAGGGACCAACCCCCTTGAGAGCTAAGGATGGAGCAGACCTGATCAAGAAAAGTGAAGCTATCAACACCCATTATCATTGATAATAGGGTTATCATTCACCCTATTCTGCCATTATTATAGACACTTCACTCTATCAACTGAGAAGTACTGTGGAGGATCTCTCAGAGGTATGGATTCCCACCAAAATTTATAACCTTTCTTTGCCTGCTCCATGATGGTATGTGAGTTGTAGTTCTCAGTAACTGATCTATCACAGATCCCTTTGAGGTTAAGATGGGAGTTAAGCAAGGCTGCATAATCGCTCCAGCACTCTTCTCAATATTCCTGTGTCATCACTCTAATACTCTTCTAGATATTCCTGGTGCTACATCTGACCAGCAGCAAACCTCCTATCAGAGGGGTGCTAAACTAGTGACTGGGTGGTAAACTGTTTAATCTCTGTTGACTCTGAGTTGCAACCAAGACTACCCTGACCTCAATTATCAAGCTTCAGTACTCAGATGATGCTGTAGTGTGTGTTAAGTCAGAAGCAGATTTTCAGGGAATCATCAACATCTTTACTAAGGCATACAAGAAAATGGGACTGATGCTAAACATTCAGAAAACTATGGTCCTCCATCAACAAGATCATAATGAGCAGTCTCCAGACCCAGTAGTTCAAATTTATGGTGAGACTCTGGAGAACACTGAGTATTTCCCATACCCCAGAAGCTATCCTTCACAGAAGGCTGACATTGACAAGAAATCCAACATAGCCTCAAATGTGCAAGTACAGCCTTCGGATGCCTGAGGAAATGAGTGTTCAAATATTGCAACATTAGATTCATAGTTAGATTTGAAACAGAGCTCATCATTTATCAAGCAGTTGTGATCCCTACCTTACTGTAGGAATCTGACACGCGGACAACATACAGGAGATACCTCAAATCATTGGAGAAGTACCATCAATGCCACCTGTGGAAGATCCTTTGACTCCAGCGGGAAGACAGATGCACCAATTTTAGCATCCTCTCACAAGCAAGCACCACAAGCACTGAGGGGAAGATCCTCTGACATCAACTTTGCTGGGCTGGCTATGTCATCCAGATGTCTGACTCCAGACTCCTGAAACAAGTTTTATTCTCCCACCTCAGTCAAGGCATACGTTCAAGAGGAGGGCAGCAAAAGTACTTCAAGGACATTCTGAAGACCATCTTGAAAAAAAATGCAACATTGACATCAACTTCTGAGAGACTATTGCCTAGGACTGGCCAAACTGGAAGAAGAGTCTGCTGCAAGGATATCGTACTTTGAAATCCCCAATGATAACAGGCGATGGAAAAATGGGAGTGGCAGTAACAGCATGTTGTAGACCAAACCAAGGAAGTAAGCTGGGTGATTTCTTCACCAGATTGAAGAAAAGCAGGTCATCAAGGAAGCATACCAAAAATTAGCAGGAACCTGTAGGGGCAAAATCAGGAAGGGAAAGATAAAGAATGAGCTGAGCCTAGTGAGGGAGAAAACAAGAAGAGGTTCTATAGTTCTATGTAAAGGGCTAGAAAAAAAGAGACCAAGACAGCTGTGGGTCCACAGTTAAATAGCCAGGGGGAACTCTTAAAAAAAGATGCAGAGAAGCTACAGAGGGTACAGAGGTAGGTGACAAAAATGAGGAAGGGCTTGGAAGGCAAGTCATATGAGCAGAGATTGAAGGAGATAGGCAGGTCCAGCTTCTGAAAAAGGCCCTTAAGAGGGGATAGGATAGCAACCTTCAAATACATGAAGGGCTGCCATAAGGAAGAGGGGGAAACATCTTTTCTCACTTGCTGCAAAGAGTAGGACATGGACCAATGGCTTGTAGTTGCAGCAAAGTAAGTTTTGATTGGCTATCAGGCTGGGGATTTTGATTGGGGTGTGGGACTTAACTTGAGATGTTCCTGGCTTGTCCCTGGTTTGAAATCAGGAAGGAATTTTGACCCATGGTCAGTTTGGTATGGACTGTGGGTGTTTGTGCCTTCCTCTATATCTGCTGTGGTCCCCCTGCTTTACATATGGCAGATTAAAATGTTATGTCTTGTGTTGTGTCAGGGTTGACTGTACAGTTTTGCTAAGAGGTTAGCCAATGAATTTGTATAAGATGGTCTGGATCCTTTCCCAGGCAGGGGCTTGGACTAGATGACTCCTGGAGGTCCTTGCCACCCCTACTTCTCTATGATTCTGTGAGAACTTATGCAGATCCAGTTATGCTATGGGGAAGGAATAAGCTAGATTTAAGCCACACAGTCTCATGGGATTCCCTTCATAAAGCCGCAGAGGTAACTAATGCAGCTGTTATCCCCTTACCCTGAGCAGGTGGGGGAGAGTGACCTCCCCCAACACCATCAACACAGACTAGCCCACCCCCACCCCTGCCATTCCCAGAGCCTCCTGTCCTACCTTGCCCAGCCCCAACATTAATGGCTGGTATGTGTCAGGAGGCTCTGTTCCTAGTCGTGGACTGTCAATGTTATTTGAATACAGGAGAGGGTGGAGATCCGCCAAACCCCAGTCCCAGCCCATTAGCCAAACAGCATTGACAGGTCTCTTCTGGGAATTAAGTCTCCTGACACAGACTGGCTGGATCCTACCTGAACTACTCCAGCCCTGGCTGTGGTGATGGGGCTTCCTGTGGCACAACCCTAAAGCCCTGCCACTGCGGCCAGAGCCCTAGCTTCAAAAGACAGCAGACATACTCTGGCTCTGCTGTCTGACAACCTGACAGCTGATAGGGAGTGAGGGAGGGGAAGGAAGGGATGCTAGGAGGTGGGAGAGTGGTCGCCTTGGCCACCAGATAACCAGCCTTGATCTGTGCCCGCAGTTATTATCAACTGTCTTCAGGCATACTGGGGAGCCTGCAAAGCACACTGGGATTCATGATCTAGGACCCTTCGCCAGATATCTTCTGCAGTGCAGGCCACTGTGATGGCAAGAACCAGAGGGATTAATAAACAATAAATATGTGCTTCTTGGAGGCATTTGGTATTTTGCCTAAACAGGTAATATTAGTTAATATAAAGCTTGTAAGTTTGTAAACCACAAATGTAACTTGTCTGTCATAAGTTTAACCAAAATGATAAATTAACTGTTCATGGAACTGACTGGGCCCCATAGGTAAAGCTGTAGCTGTGAGATTAAGTGACCTAACCGTTTCTGCTCAGGGTTCAGCTTTAACGATAAAAACTGGATCCAACTGCCTGGCACACCCAACACATTCCAGGAAAGCACATCCCAAGAAAGCATATTCAAATGAAACCTAAAAGGGGTTGGGGCTTAGGCAGAGCAATGTCAATTTCAAACCTAAAGGTGCTGCATCATAATTTGCTTATTGGATAAACCCGGTCTAGGTAGTAACTGTTTATGATAATTTTTAACACCATAGCCAATCAATCCCATAGGGTAACAGCTATAGGGCAACATTGTGAGTGGCTCTAAAGCCAACAGATTAGCATAAGACTAGATATAAAAAGTGTGTGCATCAGGTGACCAGCAGGAAGGAGGGAACAGAATGGTCGTTTCTGTTCCACGCCTGGACCCTGGACTCCCGGTGTGAGTGAGGATTGGCTCTTGATCAAGGGATCTTCCCCGGTAATCCCTCTAACAGCGTCAATTGGGGACACCTGACTTCGCTGGAATCACTTGACGCGCACTTGGCATCGAGGGACTGTAGATAAGTTGCCAACCCATGTCTGTCTATCTGTTGTTTTGAACAGCCCAGTGGCTAATACCCTCGCAGTGCCCAGTTGGCCTG
>NW_005842092.1:348675-364552 GCF_000455745.1 Alligator sinensis
TGGCCTGTGATAAAATTGATACACTCACAGTGGCCAGCTGGCCTGTGACAGGCCACTTGTGGAGTACACAGCTGGTCCCAGTTGTACACTGTTATACTGGTAGGTTGTACACTGTTCTAGACTGCTAAACTTCCAGCGGTTCATTTGAACACTTGCTAAAAAGCTTGCTCTTTGCTAGCATAGTTTTGCAGGGTTGGGGGGGGGGGGGGTTGTACTTTGCCTGTTTATGAAAACCTATCAAGAAGGGAGAGTAGAGGGAAAGTGAGCAGACATTTGCATACCGCGAAACAAAAGAATACCAGCAGAGCTAATTTTAGGCCTACTATGTCAACCTTAAAAGCATCTTTTTAAATGACAGCATAAATGGAACGGAAGGGAAATAAGAAACTGTAAGAAGCACCACTTCTATTTTAGGTTCTTTTAATGCTGTCCTCATCACAGTATCTTGAGCACTGTCACAGCATCCTGATTTCCTGTAAAATTCAGACATATCTTGCTTGTGATACAGATTTGGAGAAGTACCTCACAGTAGGTCCTCATTTGGTTTAAATTGGCACAGGTCTTTTGATTTCAATAAACGTGAAGCACTGAAAGATTTTTTTTTTTTTTTTCTAAAACTGGAAGCTGCAAGGGAAGAGGGGCTGGGGACAGCTCAGTTTGGATAGGCCCTGCATAAATACTTTTCCCTTTAGTATGTCTGTGTCACTGTAAGATACAGGGTACTACGCTAGATGCACCTGAGGTCTGACTCAGTGCAGCATCTCCTGAGTTTTTATGTTTCAGATTTAGGGTGTAAGTTAGAAATATGTTACAGCAGGAACCAGATTCATAACTGGGGTAACTCTATTGATTCTGGCAGAGATACAAGAAGAATAAGCTTCACTCACCTTGTTCGAATGAGAATCTAGCCAGTAGGTATTCAGGGACCCTTTTTTAAACCTCCAAAGAACTAACAGCTGAAGGAGTTTTTAATATAAATGCTGACACAATTACTATTTAATCCTTTTAATACATTTCAGTTTCATTAATTTCAATTCCTTGATATTATCAAGAGCCTGTCTATTATTGGTCCCCAAAGTAGTTTCTTTTGCCAGCTGAAGATGCAGTACTACTATCTAACACCTCCTCATTCACCAGGTCTATTGTTCTGCTTCCACTAAAGCCTTTCCATTTAATATCAGCATGATATAATTGTGCCATAGGTGACAAATACATTATTCCTTCTTGTTATACTGAACTTCCTGTCTTAATTACCAAACTCATTTTTCCTTCACATCCCCCTTGCTCATTACTCATTTTCAATTATGATACCGATTTCCCTTAGCCTTTAATTACTTCTTGTGCTTAAAAAGATAAATTAATTTTCTTATTAACCCCTTGACACCTCATTAAGGTCACTGACTAGGACAATGCTCACTGTTTTCTTTTGCTGTTCTAAGCCAGCTTGTACCAGTTTATTAAAATACTTCAGGTATGGTAACAGGAAAAAAAGGTCAAATCATAGTTATTATTATTGTTTGTTTACAATGCATTCACGAAAGGACACATTCTCTTTGGATGTTGGGCATATTGATACACATGGTGAAAAGGAACCAATTTTAATTCTATCCCCTTTACATCATGTTCAATGAGGATAATACACACGTTTGTGTTAGATGAAGTCCCAAAGGGAAACAGACAGAGTCAGAAGCAAAGGACAGTTACAATATCCTGTAGTGCTGACCAGGTCTTTTGGGAGTATTAAACCACATGCTACAAATGAGTGTAAAAGTGAATGCAAAGACTTGGAATGCTCCCTGTAGGTGGGATCTGCATCTCTGTTACTATGGGTTATGCCTATATGGCACCAATGAGCCCAATGCAAAATCTTTAATAGAGAAATTACATGTTTTTTTAATACAGCACATTTTTCTTCTTGCCAGAAGAGAGTGGGTGTTCTCCTCTATCATGAGCTTACAAGAATGTGCACTGTATTGGCTTCCCATCTCCTTGAGTGAGTAAGATGATTTGAGCCTAGTTATCGTCATATGAGGCAGAGAGCACCTTCAACTCCTACTTAATAGAAAGTTGAATGCACTCAGCATTCTGAATGGTGGGTGTGGCATGCTACTTCATGGCTGAGTACTGCCCTCTTTGATATCTGTTAGAGTTGGCCATTATTTTCAACAGAGCAACATCAGTCCATCAGTCATGGTCACAGAACTCAATCCTGTAAGATGCTGTTATGAACAATTGCAGTAGGTAATTAGTGCCCCAAGGTCAATGGGGATGGAGGGCTCTCCAATCCTCCATGAGCTATTCAACATCTTGCAGGGTCAAGCATAAAGAGGTTCAGTTCTCACTGACAGCAGACAGAGCTGAGAGTACTCAACATCTCCCAAGAACAAATGCTAACAAAACAGAGAAAATAGTTCCATCTTCTCCTTATATTGGTCTCCTATTCCCTTTTTTCCCTTCCAAGTCCCTCATATAAGTTATTTTCAGGCAGCACGTACATTATGTCCAAGAGATTAAGCAAACAGCTTTGCCCAAAGCTGTTTTTATGGAATGTTCTGTTCTACAGAATAGCCTGAAGCTGTTTCTACAGCTGTTTCTACAGCTGCTTCTACAAAAGCTATATTTTGATGGCAGCTTCACGCTCAACCCTCTTCAGTCAGGAGAAGATATCCCCCAGCTTACTTGCTTGAGTCCCCTAGCACATTGTACTAATTTTTGATTCACCAAGTTGGCTTAATAGAGACTGTTTATGTGTATATCTGGCTCTTGTATGATAAGAAGCAGAAAAAATAACAACAACAAATTGTAATCTCTGGAGCATAAGAAAAAAATCACAAAATAAAAACCTTGTAATAATTAAGATCCTATTGCTTTATTAAGGTACCATGAATATGAAACAATATTTCATGGTGTTACAACTGAAGTTTCAGGCTGCTGTTTGTGCCAAGAGGCAGAAAGTTTTCTCTGCTTATAAGAAGCCCTCTCACTGGAGTCATTCACATTTATTTTGTAGTAGCGAGATCTCTGTCCCAAATATGAGTCACGTACTGGGTACACTGTGTGCCATTAAGCACCCTAAAGATGGCAACTGATTAAAATGAACAGATCTGGGGTTAGAAACAGATGAAGTATACACGGATAAATTGTTTTATGGATTAAAAATTTATTTAGCAAATGTCTTACAGAAACATATGGTCTTGGGTGGAAAAGAAAAGGATTCGTTTGGCAGTATTTGTCAGGCAGTTTTCATGTCAGAAGAAAAGTTCATTGGTCAAATAACACTTCTGCCTCTGTACAAATAAAAAGACATCTTCAAAACTCTAGGCAGCAGCATATCTGTTCTCTAATCTCATACACAAGCTGGCCTTGATTTATCTTACAGAGGTAGCCTGCCTATTCTTTAGGGTAGAGAACATCTTTTTAATGGAAAGGGGTCAAGGCAGATGCTTACTTAACCAAATAAGAAGAATATAAACCCTCTCTGGAAAAGAACAATGACAATGCCAACAGATGTGCAGGCCCTCACGCTAACTCATCTCACTTTATGTAAAGTGCCATGAGTTACAGCAGCCCCTCTGACCCAACAAATGTTCACCTGTTGGGTCGGGGGGATAGAGCTCTACTTTGGAGCCAGTCAATCTGAGGGCCCTGCCTGCAGTCTCTCTCCCCTAGCCTCCCCCCACCCCCATCTCTGGTGCTGTCTGCTGGAAGGGAGGGGGAGAAGGGAGAGGGGGAGAGCTGCAGGTGTGCCTGGCCTGAGCTGAAGGGGAAGAGGCTGGGGGCCATGAGGTGGGGGGAGCTCCAATACACCTGTCCCCCCTCCAGCTCAAGCCAGGCAAACCCCAAACCACAGATCACTCCCCCTCCCTTTTCCCCACTCCTGTCCTGAAGATAGCACCAGGGCCAGGGCTGGGCTGCATAAGCCCCGCCCAGCCCAGCCCATGCAACAGATTGACCCTAGAGAACAGAAGTTCCCTGAGGTGCTCCAAAGTAGAGCACCTTCATCTGGTCCCTCATTTGATGAGAGTTAACTTTTCATGCCATCAGCCACTTTTAAAGTGCTCTGTAGCCATGCACGTATGTCACAGCATGTCTGTAGAGCACATTCAGGGGGTCAATCACACAGCAAAAGTAACTTCTTTCAGTGCCTGAAAGCTTCAGTAATGTGAAGCCCATTCCTTCTTCCACTGAAGCTGAAGTCTCAATGCCTTCAATTAATTTATTTGAATTGAGCCCTTTATCATAATACATTGAGTCCTCCACCCTCTTTTTACAAAGAGAGTGCTGAAAAAACTTGTTCCAAAAAGTGCTTGAAACAAATATTAATGGGACAGGCCAGGTGACATGGCTGAAGAGCTCTGATCAGATCTCAAAAAAGCTGTTGAGTTCTTTTCATGCTGCCAAGTTTACAGAAAGACTTAGCTATTTCAGGGAATATTTTCTATTCTCAAACTTCAGAATTATATGTGAGGGTATATATAAGAGAAACATTAAATGTAGAGCTAGTTGTTCTCTATAATAATTTCATATGCAAAAGACAGAAAATATTTTTGAACAGCACAGTACCTACAATAACAAATTAACTTAAAACTATATATAACAAAAATTTCAAGATACCAATCACTGATTCACATTTTTTAAAAACACTTCCTGAAGGAAAGAGATGGAGGTAAATGAAAAAGGGATTTACCCAAGATACCATATGCTATACTAACCTGACACCTTTAAAAACTGATATTTTATATGAACAGAAAGCAGAAGAACTCATCTATCTGGACTTTAGTAATGCGCTTCATACAGTCCAATGTGGGAATTTAATAGTTAAAAATTGAAAAAATATGGATATTAATAAGAAATAAGGTGGGCAAGATACTGGCTAAAAGGTTAAAGTGGTGGGTTGAAAGGGGAGAGAGTTTAGAAGTGGAGGTATTCAAGGATTGGTTTGGGGAACAATCTTATTTCATATTTCCATTATTCATCAGAATACAAAAAAGTAGGTGTGTGCTAGGTAAGTCTATTGATACAAATCTCCAATACAGAGGTACATTGGAATATTGTGCAAGGAGATATGGATGACTTCAAGGAGTAAAAGAAATAATAGTAATAGAAATAAGGTGAAATGGGAAATGTATAGTACAAAATTCAAGATCATACACTTGGTGCCCATAATAAGAATTTCTGTTATAATCTAAGAATGTATCAACTGGAAACTACGGAAGAAGAGAAAGCGCTGGGTATATTAGTTGCTCTCAAAATGACTATGAACCACCAAAATCGTGCAGCCAAAAATGTGATCCTGGGATGGATCAGATGAGGCATTACTCTTAGAAATAGGAAAGTATCAATGCCATTATACAAAACTTGTGTATGACCTCATTTTGATTTTGTAAACAATTCTGATCACCCACGTTCAAGAAAGCTGACTTCACATGAGAACTAGTACAGGAAAGGACTCTAGGATTATCAAGGAAATAAAGGGGTTGTTTTCTGAGAGGACATTAAAAGCATTTGATTTGTTTAGCATAGCAAATGAAGGCTGAGTGGAGCCAATTGTTTTCTACAAATACAGCAGGCCACAAATGTCCTGGAGGAGGGGTGTCAACCACCTGCCCTGCAAAGCTGTGTCAACTAAACTAGAGGCTCCTCTGGAAGCCAATATTTTGGGGGCTGGGTGAGCAGGGGCAGGGCCTTCCACCAAAATCCAGGGTATGGAGCCCCATTGAGGACCTGTGCTTGTGATGCAGGGGAGGTGGGGGGGGGCAGTAAGCAATGGCTGCATTAACCTCCGTAGCTCCCTGACACCATTCACCCTGTCACTGCCACTACTTGCCTTGCTGCCAGCGATGGGTCCAGATTCAGCCCACAAGGAGCCCTGCAGTCCAGATCCAACCACTGAAGAGCCCTGCTGTCTGCATACAGTCTAGGGGGCTAAGCAAGTAAAGCATTTTGAGCTAAAGAAGAATGTTAATACAAGACTAAATAAGTATAAACTTGCCAAGAGTAAATTTGGGTTGGAAATTAGAAGAAGATTTCTAATCTTTAGATGAATGTGATTCTGAAACAGTCTCCTAGTAGGAACAGTGGGGCAAGAAGCCTAATTGGGTCCAAGATGAGGCAACAAAAGTTTAGGAAAGGGAATTCATAATGTATTTTGACTTTCACAGCAGGTGACTGAACTTAACTCAGGGGTTCCCTCTTAGCTCCATTACTTATATTCTAGAACTGCATCAATGATTTCCTACAGCAGTAACCAGAACTATGGTTACCCTTGTTGAGTATGGCTAGGAGGGGACTGAAGGAATATCATGCTCCCAGCTAAATAACTGTATTTTTTTATAGTGTTACCCCTCTTCCCCACCCAACCCATTCATTTGTTTTAGCTATCTGTGTCTTATAATTAGGCAAAATTATAAACTCTTCATACTTAGGACTCACTTGTTCTACTACAAGATTACCCAGTAACTAGTATAATAGTGCAACTGGTCAGGGTCTCTAGGAACTACTATTATATCTAATAATAATAATAATAATTAAGGCTGTGCAAAATTTCACTGGCTGTTTTGTTTCGATACTGTTTCAACTCATTTCAAGCTCAAAACAGCAAAATCGAAATGAAACGAAGGGCTTTGAAACAGCCTCAAAACAAAACGAGGCTAATCACAATGTTTCAAAAGTTTCTAAATGTTTTGAGTTTCGAAGCAGCCAGCAGCCAGGTGGTGGGAGACAGGGGAGAACCAGGGTTGCGCTCCCAGTGGCTCCAGGCTCAGCCAGGTGAGAAGCACAGCCCTGGCTCTCCCCACCTTCTGTGGCTGGGCTGTGGGAAGCCGATCACAGCACAGGGGAAGGGAACTGAGCCCTGGCTCAGTTTCCCTCCCCAGCGCTGCAATTGGGCTGCAGAAGGGAACTAAGTCCGATGGCTCAATTCCCCTCCCTAGCCCTATGATCAGGATGGGGAAGGCAACTCAGCCCGGCTGGGCTGAGTTCCCCTCCCCAGCACTATGATTGGGCTTGGGAAGGGAATTGAGCTTCCCCATTATAGCCTATGGGCAAAATGCTGAAACACTGTCGAAACAGCATCACTGTTTTGATAAAATAAAATGGAACAGCAGTTTCAAATCAAAATGAAATTCAAAACAAAATGCTGTTCCATCGAAACCTTGAAACTCAAGTTGAAATGGAACGGTGCTGTTTCGCACTGCCCTAATAATAATAATTTGATTTAAAATAAACTAATAACTCTCATGAGTGAACAGCTGTGATACATTACTCTGCAGCTGAAACAGACTTCTACAACTGTGGTTTAGGTACTTTAGAAATTTCATTACTATTTTTCTAATATCGGTAAACACACACACATACATTTAAATCAGTATAATTTGGTTTCTTACCCATTCCAACAATTGGCTGTTTTAGAAGTTCATAATTTAATTTAATGTTGTTATAACTATTGTCTGTATTATATGCATAATCAATTAAAAGAGATATAGAGAATCAATTCCCTTGGTAGCATTTGTTTATTTAAATCAATATGAAAGTATATATGGTGATATTGATGAATGTGATTTCCAAAAACATAACGTTTCCTGAATCCTATATCCCTCGGTTTTTGCAAATGACATTCTCTAATGAGCTGTAGGTACTTTTTGATTAGCATAGGGATGAGCCTTCTCCTGTTTATCATCTTTCTCCCACCAATGTGACATCTCTGCTGATTACTCACATTATGGTTAATTTGCAGCTGATAATCAGTCCTAGTTTCTTAATAAACTTCTCATTAAGTGACTGGAGCTGTCACTTTACCTCCATGTTACTGTTCCTAAGTATAATCTGTGACCATTATGCAAAAGAAAGGACTGCTGGACGTCACACATGTCATTTGCAATCATGTACAAAAGCTTCAAAAAGGGCTTGTTAAATAAATGCCCTTCACAACTCATTACTATAAAATGGAAAAGTAGAATTAATCACCGTGTTGCCATTTTGTTGCCATATTTTGCTTTTTGAAGAGGAGGGAAACCAGCCAATACCATTTAAAAATGATGTTTTAATGAAAATAAAATAAGGATCAACCCAAACTTCAGACTGCTTTTTTTACTTCACTGTAGAAAACAATAGATTATTGATTCAGTGATTGCTTTAGGATTGTGACACCTTTAGCCTATAGTTTCAGATGGCCCTCAGTTACTCAGGTTTGGAGATCCTAACTTCAGATACCTTAAATGTAAAGACCTCTCTCTTCAGAACATGTCCTTCAGTATCCACATACTGCCTAGCTCATCTTTGGTCCACAATCTACCTACCTTACTTCTTTTGGTATTTTACCACTACTCATGCCTGACAGTAGAGGGCTGTTTACTAGGCCTGTACAAAAGTGGTAAGTATTTGGATTTGGCTGAATCAGAGGAACAGTGATTCAATTCAGTGATTCAAGTCACTGTCCAGATTTGATTTCATTGAATCAGATTCAAAGATTCAGCACCAATTCAGAGATTCTACCATAGACTAAACAGGCAGCAGTCCTTGACCATCCTGGACACAGCTGCCTCCAGCTGGTAAGTCTGTTGTGGTGGGTGGAGGGGGGCGGGGAGGGGCATGAGGGGGCAAATCAACACCTCCACAGCGAGGGAGGGATTGGGGCTTGAACTGAGGTTGGAACAAGCTGCTCAGCAGGGGTGAGGGGGCACAGGACTCAGGGAAGGAGGCTCCCACCACTGCACACCTCCGATCTGCGAGGGCATTGGAGTGGGCATGTGCCCCCAGATCGCCATGGGGTGGGTGAAGCCAGGTCTGCATTCCATGCAGCTAGCCCTAGCTACAGCCCAGAGTAGTGCAGTGGAGCGGGGGCTATAGGGGGGCTGCAGCCAACCTAAAATTCCCAATAGCCCCTGACACCAGTCCCTCCCTGATCTGGGTGCACACACCTACCTCCATGCTCTGCCACTGCTTGCCCAGCCAGGGTGCAGTGGGGCATAGCTGTGGCTTGTTTAGGAGGTGAGGGGAGGCTGGAGTGACTTCCACTGCTGTGGGCTGCTTGTTCAAGGCAGCCTCCCCACACCAGCTGTCCTGTGCCTCCCCGCCCTGGCTGGGCGAGCGATGGGGGGCTATAGCCCCCACTCCCAGTGCCTTCTGCAGCCTGTCTGGAGTACAGCCTGGCCCAGCCCGCCTCTTGCATATCTGGGGGCACATACCCATTCCCATGTCCTCCTGGACTGGCAGTATGCGGTGGAGCACAGTGGTAGGAGTCCTTCTCCCCGAGTCTCATGGCCCCCCGGCTCTGGCTGGGAAGCTTATCCCAACCCCAGCTCCAATCCCTCCCTTGCTGTGGGGGGTATTGATCTGCCCCCACTATGCCCCTTCTTTCCCCCTTCATCCACCACTACAGACTTACCAGGTGGAGGCAGCTGTGTCCAGCATGGTCGAAGACTGCGGCATGTTTAGTCTATGGCTGAATCTCCGAATCAGTGCCAAATCAATCCAGAGGCTTTTGATTCGATTTGGACCTTTTAATGGGTCTCCCAATTTGATTCAGATTTGGAGATTTGGCCACCAAATTGGGCCGAATTTCCTCTGAATTGAATCGGCTACTGAAGCTTCGCACAGCCCTACTGCTTACTATAGTAATGCCCTAGTTATGGTATACTGGTCAAGACATCCTTGTTACATTTGATAAGAAAAAAAAACCTTAACAGTGATTTTGCTAACATCCATGCATTTACATTTCAAAGCACAGATAAACTAGTATTTTTGCTTGGAAACACTTGCTGGAAATGTACCTTAGTGTTTCCACTATGGGTCCATCTTACTTCCTCATTGTCTTCAAGCCAAACACACTGTAAAAATGGAGTTTAGAAACACAATAACTTTTTAGGTAGGTCTCAGCACCAGCTAACCTCATGGTGTAGAAGCAGCAAGCTGCAGTGGCTGTATTGCAGCTATAATTGGCCATGCAGTATCTTTAAATCCTACTTATCCTAAGGCTTATGTGAACTGTGCTTTCCTAATTATCTAAAGAAGCTCATTTCAAGTATACTCACTTAAATTAAACTCTGCATCTCTGTATCTAACCTAAATTTCTCTTCCTTTAATGTTTTGACTACTGCTTTCTCAGAGATAAAGATTCTCTGTATCTAAGAAGCCTCTTTCTTATTCTACAGTATCTTCTTGAACAAGGTAAAATCGAGGGTGGGGGGGAAGCTAGGAAAGGAATCAACATTTAAAATGAATTCATTGGAGGTTACAGGCCAGATCCTCAAGTGGAATAAACTACCTTCCATGGATAAATACTAATTTACATTACTTGTCAGTCTAGCACTGTAAAATTTAGGACTTGAACCTGCATGATACTGTGTCTTCAGCCTAAGAACTTAGGTACTTTATGCTTTGTAGATAGTACATAGGACCTTTCAGGATGAAGCTCTATGGCTCAGGTATTTGCTAAAATCACAGCAGTTAATTTAAACTTATCTTTTTATTTGCCTCAAGTGCTTTCAAGTCATGGATCACCAGTATCCATGTGATTAATAGGCCTTAATAGGTGTACTGGGATTGATCTTCTTCCCATTGATTTGAATAGCTTGATGTCCATGAAAAAACTTTCACTAAAAAATTCCATTTCTGCAGGGAGGTTGTCTGTTTCTTTTACATTGTTTGCTGTATTTTTTAAAAATATTATTAGCAAATGTCCTTTAGGATAACACCACCATAAAGAAACTAAATATATAGTGATTATTATAGCATACTGCAGTATATTATTTCTCTTTATTGTACAAATTGAAACCTTGAACTTGGGAACAGAAATCTTGACTAGCTGTATATTTTCTTTGATGGTTGACTATAAGATAAGCTAGTCATTTCCAGTCACCAATTGCTTTTCATTAAGGAACAATTGCAAAGATTCGATTGTCTGCAAATGTTTTGCAACGATATTTTTACTGGATTAAATTTTTAGTTACACACCATCGTCAAGTTCCTGTCACATTTCAATGTTATTGATTTGAAACAGAATTGGAAGTTTGATATCATTTATTCTCTGCTACATATTGTGTAATTATTCAGATGCTTCATTTTCATTTGTGCTTTCCTATTTGTTTTAAATGTTATTACTTGCTTCAATGCTTTTTCATTTTAGTGAACACACTGATAAATATTTCTATCAATTGCAGATGTGATTTTTGCATAAGTAACTTAAATCCTACTATCATGGTTAAATACAGTATTAGACACCAGGGGAACTTGTAGAAGCAATTAGAAAGTGCATGTATATATCTGATTATCAGTTTACTAAAGAATACTATTAAGGAATTATTTAAGTTTAAAGCATTAAAGTTAGTTTCACTTGCAGAATTTCAGATGCTCTGACTATGGAAAAGATGCTCTCTCAGCTATTGGTTTTCCCATGCAGGCACTTAGTTTCTCTGGGCACTTTTACACATGCTCACAGGAGGGAGGGTCTTTCATTAGGGCAGCTCCAACAGCCTCTCTAATTAAAGCATCACTGCATCACCTGTATCAGCAACCCAATGCTTAAAAATGGTAGTGGCAGCACTTGAATTAAAGCTTGTTCAGTGAACTTTAGTTCAAGCACCCCTGCTGCCATTTTTAAGCACAGAGATGCTAATACACAAAATGCAGGAAGCTGCTGGAGCATGGCAATTGCCACGTTCCAGCAGACTCAATTAATCCAGTCTGCTCTTACATGCTGGAATTCCAGTGCATTGCAGTGGCCTCTGCGCTCATGTATAGGTGCCCTCTGAGTTGTCATCTGTAGTTTCCCTTGCCTTCTTCCATGGAAGCAAAGAATTGTAAGGGGGAGGAAGCTATCATGAATTTAGGAAGTTAATTCATGCCATCCTTAAATTAGTAAAAAATAGTTCCTCAAAGGAGCTATCACATGCTTTGTCCTTGCATAGGATTTAGCTCTATCCAAAATCAATATGGTGACTGTCTTTTAGCCCATACTAAGATAAGTCTACCAACCTGTGGCCATAGAAGCAACCATAAGGAAAACACCCATTCTTCCTTTTCAGGCACCAAGCTTAATATCCTCCAGGTGAGGAATATGAGGTGTCATAGTTTGTTGCTAAAACTTAGTCGGAATAGTAAGTACTCAGTAGAAAATACTGAACATGTGTATGACTAAAGCCTAAGATACAAGAAAGACAGACAGTATTATAAGTTGTTGCAACCTCAAATAAGAGAGACCTACCAGTAGTCATGAATCACATTTTTTATGTTCATTTGACTAATGAGGCTTTAGAAGTTTACCTTCCAGAAAAAAAGAAACATAGAAAATAGCCTCATATAACCTATGTCCATACAACAGCATGGAGACTTTCAAATATCTGTGTCTAGCAGACTTTGTAGCTAACACCTTTTCAATCTCTGTTCCTTTGCTGTTAGTTATATTGAATGTTTAAATCCAAACCAAGATACTGGAGTCTAATTATAACCTTCCATGGAGAGATTAAACCCCAATCAGAGTGGCTAATATTATGGTATAATAGTTATGACCTTATATTTTTTCTTCCCTCTAAAGGAAATCCTAGAAATAGGAAAGGAAGAGCTTTTTTCCTGCATATTGCTTGCCAATATTATTTTCATTTCCTTTGCATATTTTAATGCAATCAGCACAGCTTACATCTGCGTAGCAATCAAATTAAAAAGTCAACATAATCCAATGAAATGCTGAAGAGCCAAATAATCAAATTCAGGTTAATATTAATTGCTGTAGTTTCTGCACCTGGATTTTAAAAAAATAACTTTCTCCAGTTAAGTGTTATGTTCAAAGTTAAAAGAGAGTTTAAAACTATATTTTCTGTTTTTCCTAGTTTGATTTAAAAGTTGTTGATATACATATACGCATCTATCCCTATAAGTCACCCCATAGGAGTTATGCATCACTTATCTTCTCAAAAGAACTTTACAAAATATTAATTAATTAACCATCCCTGAGAAACAAAGGGGAGGACAGAGGATACGTTTACATATGATGGTGTCTCTCTCAGATTGGCTGTTCCCAAGCACTCACTTCTGACCCACTCCTACTTGCATGTTCCAAGCTGGTTGTATGCCTGTGAAGATATTCACAGAGTTTTGTCTCTGGCCATCATTGATATCTTGGTTTCTTAGTTAACCGTGCTTTAAGTTGTGATCCAGGTACCCACTTAATCAAGCCATGGCTCTCCCTGCACCAGCAAGAAGGTGTGATAGGCTGTGATGCTCAATCCTACAATCACACCTCCTGCCATGCACATGTGGCATGGCCATAAGCATGATCGCGTGGATCATGCATCAGATTCTATCACCTTTAGGTGAGTGTCTAGGCTTATTTTGGGGTTTGGGTGTAGGTAAGAAGAGAAAAAGTTATATACAGGAACTACACAGACAGGTTATGTTGCTACCACACTATAAACATGTCCTGACTGAAGAAAGTTAAATAACTTATTCCTAGCTATAGGGTTTCAGGTTTGTAATCTAGGAACTAAACTAGGATTAGCCACTCCATTACTGGTGCCCTGATCTACATCTGGACCGGTCTGTATCAATAGCAGATCCCTACGCCCTACACAATTCATTAGATACCTCATAGTGAGATCCCAAACAACCTGAACACTGTTTTGCACAAAGGAGAAAGCAGCCCCCACAGAACTTGATCTCTTTTCTGTTCTGTGCCATTCTAGTATCCCTCCAAGGAGGAGTAAGAGGAGAATAACATTGTGCATCCTACTAAAGAGAGACAACATTACTTCCTAAGATAAACAGAGTCTCAAGAAAAGTCAAAGTTAAAAAGGTCTTTGCTAATGAAAAATCTAGCTGCAATTATTAAATGTTTTAATGAAGAACGAGGGGGTGAGAATAAGAATTAGGTCCAGGATACCATGGGAGACAAGATGTTGTTTAGCCGGATGGAAGTGTCAGATGCAGCAATGAGCTCAAATTAATAAGAATCAGGGCCAACTATAGCAACTTCACTGCATCCAAGACTCCCACAGAAATAGGCAAAGTGGCTACATAATTGCATCCTTAGTCCTCCAATTATCTTTGATATGCATGCAGAATAGTAATGGATAATTGAGAAGTAGATTTCAATTGTGACATTAGATTGTCCTGTGATTTGGCCAATGAGACCACATAGATCAAATCTAAACCTGCGAAAAGCAGGTGGGGAAAAGTAGTTATTAAAAAGTATTATAATTGCATAGATACGTATAACTGCTACCGGTGAGCTCTGTGATAATATCCCACAAGGTGTTATAGCACAGAAGTAATTTACATACTGAATCTCAGTGCTAGGCAGAATTGCCTATGTTCGAAAATATAAATGATAAAACATCTCTATTTGCTACTACTTTGCCATTACAGGTTAACCTCTTTAATTGCATTCAGCGTTTAGAAGGCAATATAGGCACAAACAATGCAATGACTTTTTCTTCCCCATAGTTAGCTTAGAGAAGGAACATAAACATGAGAAGTAACTTCATGATCAAAACAGAATGAATTGATTTTGTGTTTTCAATAGGAAAAAATGCTGCTTAGTTTATGTTCACTATAAGAAACAAATTCTTTGTGCCTATAAAATTTCTTTGGTATTGGAATAAACAAACCTTACATGCTCAGATGAAATTCAAATACAGAGGTCAAATCCCAGTCTCTAGGCTAGGCCGTAACTATCTAACTCATATATATATAACTGAAAACAATTAGAGGGTACATGCAAGTGTTTACGGGACCTGGCTCAAGTTTAGGCAGCTTAGTCCACAGAAGGTGGGGGTGCATATATAGGGGCTAAAAACTGCCTGGTCAGGTTCAGAGTTGGGGCTAAGAACAGCATAACCCTAGAGTTGTGGTGAGTAACTAGGCTCTCCCAGCCCTGGGGCTGAGCTATAAATGCACGTAAGCATTCTCTAAATTGGATTAACCGTCAACAGATTGAGTTAATGCTTTATTGATCTAAAGCTAGTTCAGCCCTGGGGTGGACTAACTTTAGATTGGGTGTGCTGTTTTTAGGGTTACCGTAGGCCCATGAACATTTGCATGCTAGGGCACTTTGGCTGACCTAACCTTGGTTATATTGATCTAAATATAAATCTTGTGCATACCCAGAGCAATTGCTTGTATAGTTGCAAGGAGCAGATTTGCACATGTTTCTCAGTGTGCAAATAGAAAAAAACATTAATTTCTTCTCTTTCCTCTCTTCACTGACTGAATAATCACATAAAAATGGATAGATCTTTAGAAGAAAGACAGTTGGGCAGGATATAGAAACAGTTTAATATATGGAAGGCTCTACAACCCTTAACATCCAAAAAAGATATACAAAGAGCTCACATGGAAAAGAAGAATTCTCTATGTACCTGGGCTTGTGTCTCATGCTAGAATTCATGAAAAGGGGAGATTTATGAAAGCATTTAGGTGTTTCAAGATGAAGTAGATAAGATCTATAGGGAAACTCAGATGCATCTAGGAGCTAGATTTAAAAAAAAATCTATAAACATACCATCTCCTTATGTTGCAATACCTTATTTTTAGGTGCCTGACTCTCAAAAGTGGAATTCAGAGCCTGAGCTGGGTATCAAGGCTCCTTCCACAATCATTAGATGCCTCAGAACAGGATTCAAAACAACCTGAACGCTAAGCAGTGAGATGCATAAAGTTAGCACACACAGGAGGGAGCTGCTTATAGTTAGCAGATGGCAAATGCTAAAAACAGGTGTGTGTCTTCAGTCCTCCACCTCTCTGAGGCACAACTGCCTTAGTGCTGCAGTAAAGTGTTTCCCTCCATTCAGAAACTAGGGGTATGCAAAGCTTTGATCACTGGTTAGGTTTGGAGGCCAAATCACTAAATCCAAATTGAATCAGGAGGCAAAAAAACCCCTCTTTC
>NW_005842092.1:364562-369900 GCF_000455745.1 Alligator sinensis
AGGGATGTAGAAATAACATATAAGCCTCTGTCTTCAGACTTTCTGTCCCTTTTGTGAGCTGTTTCTGCCTGAGCAACAGCATCTAAAAGGTACTACTGAACTGGCTTGACTTCTTAGTTGGTTTCCTGCTTGTCTGTCTTCTTGGAAAGATTTGGATGCAGCTTGCTAATTACTTTTGCCTAGAATACCTCTACTTATCCCTAACCAATCCATTTCTTTCAACTTATTATTCCCTCCAAAACCTCTTATTTGTTCTTGTTATTCCACCACCCCCCACACACACTTGAAGAAAAAAAAAGCTGTGTTTTCCCTGGCAGTGTGATTCATCACTGTGAAGGAAAGCACATACATTACACACACTCACACTCATATAGTAAACAGACAGAATAGATATTAGTTACACACACGTACAGTAAACAGAGAAGAGATATTACTTACAGCCACATACAATAAACAGAGAAGAAGAAGAGATATTAGTTACACACACACACAGGGAAGAGATATTACGGTTGCGTGCACATACACACACATAGATATATTTTCCAGCACAGCAAAGATTAATATGAAGTGTACTGGAAAGGCAGGTTCCAGGTCTTCTGGCAGGGGAAGGAGAGGGGCTATAGTAGGCAGGGGGAGAGCTGTAAGTCCCCTCTCCAAACACAGACACATCCTATTTCCTGGCATGACAGTCTCCTCTACCCCAGTTTCATCTTCCAATGTAAGCCTCCCACTGCCAGAGGAGGGGCTGGATCTAGAAGCAGGGGACCTGAGTGCCCGGCAAAAGAAATTCTGGGGAATAAGGGGGAATCTGAGTTTATGCTCCACACCTCTCAAAGTTCCCCTAGAGCCAGATCACCTTCTCCAGAAGGCACCTTGGAGGAGGTTGTGGGGGCAGGTGGCTCAGCTTCCCCTGTTGTTGTGCATCTGCCTGCCAAGGAGGGGGATAAGGTAGGATCCCCACCCTCAACCCAGAAGCAGGGGAGTAGTGTAATGTAGGGTCATTTTGAGGAGGCAGATGATGCCAAGTATGCTATCTGCCAGCACTGCCAAAGGCAGATGAGCTGGGGCAAGGAGGTGAAACACTTCACCCCCAATGGCAATGCTGATGCATCTCAGTAGGCCTCACCCCCTTGCCCTTGCTCATCCTTAGCCTGGCACCAGTGGGAGTGTACCCAAAAAGAACTCCCCCTCTTGCTGTATAAGTTCCCTTTGAGGATCAGGCCTGAGAGACTGGAGACAGAGTGGCTTTCTTGTGAGAAATGTGCCCCCACAGGTAGTTGGGTATTCTTATCTATAATAGATTAGATTAGTATGTTGGCAGGTTTTGCATTTCTTGTCATGACATGGTCTGGATCCATTCAGTGTGTTTTGGGCTGTAGGAAGGTTGCCTCTGGTGATGAGGTTAGTGAGGTTCGGTGCTTGTTTGAATTTACAAACCCCTTTTCACAGACAAGCCTATGAACTTCACTTCAACAACCTCCAAGATACAGAAACTCATGGACTTAATATAGACATTGGAATTATGACACACTACAACCTGCCAGACATCCAACTCCCCAGGTAGCAGGTACCTCTCCACTTTTAACTGCTACATCACCCTTGCACCCCCAACTCCTAGCCTGTCCCTCACCCTCTGGAGCCTCAATTTACATTTTCACTGACTGGCTTTCTTGCCTCCATTACATGCCAGCCCCTTCACTATTCATTCCATCCAGGAAAAGCACACATATACCAACTACATGCTTCCTCAGCCTGACAAAGGGTTTTTAAACCCAAAAGCTTGCTAAGGTATATTTCTCCAACTCTTCAGTTTGTCTAATAAAACATATCAGAGGTACCCTTGACTGTTCCATGCTGGGGCCAGGACCCAAAGGGGGTCAAAGGCCAGGTGCCCATCGCGAGGAATGCCCAGAGCAAGAGGCTCAGGATTCCAACTGGCCTGAAGGAGGAGCCAGGGCCTAAGGGGGAGCCAAAGGTCCCAGAGAGGAGACCACAGCAGGAGGGACTGAAGGATGCTATCTGAAATGCAAGGGGCACAGTGTAAGGGGAGGTACAGAGCTGTGGAATGGATGTCACCCCAAGACACCTAAGCTGGCAGCCTCCTACCTGGGAAACATCTGAATCAGTTTTCCAGTGAGGTGTGACAAGCAAAAGAGGGATGGCCAGCTGGCCTAGAAACAAGTGGGTGGGCAGAGATCTAACTCACACTGGGAATGCCCCCTGTTACAGGCTACCATCCCTGCTGGTTCCAGCTGTGCCTTAACATACACACAAAGTCACATGTGTCATGAGTTTTGCTTTGAACAGTTTGAGGTACAGTTTCCTAGAAACCCCTGTACCCATCTCCTTGAAACCTGGAAGCCTTCATGCCCTCAGAAGGGGCTACCATCCCTGCTGTTTTCATCCAAACCCGCCAAAAAATGACAAAGTTATAGTTATTTTAGTGATTTCCCATTCTAGTCTGTGGCCGAATCACCGAATCTCTCTGAATCTTCTGAAGCCAATTCAGCCGAATCAGTTCAGGACAGGGAACCAAATCTCCAGATCTAATCTAAATTGGCTGGAGTCCAAATCCAAATCAAATACTTCCCTATTCGCACAGGCCTGTTGAAAACTAGATCCCTCTCTTGGGCTACGGAGAGAAATTGCATATAAATTGGTATAAGTGATTGGTAACTGGTTCAAATCTGTAACCCAACAGAAGTTCAGTGCACATAAACTGCTTTCAAAAGGTCCAAAACTAGTTTAAGATAAACCTGGATGGATGTAGTATCAGACTCAACTGATTTAGGCTAGTTTTGCAAGCTTTCTGCTCCCGTCAAGCAGGGAGGCATGCTCTAGAGCCCTCCAGCTTCTGGCTTGGGCCACTATTGACATGTGGCAGCATTTTCAGAATCAAAAGCAAATGTCTGTTCATTTGCTTATCAGTTCAATCTATGCAGTTTAAACGAACCTGCAAAGGCTGAATCAATTCAGCCTCCACCTTTTTGGCTGTCTGTACTTAGCGCTAAAGATAGGCCTCTATGACCTTTCTTTCAAAGACAAATGGGGTGGGGCACCTTTTTCTTTCAAAATGTAGCTGAAAGAGGTAGTAATGGAACCCCTTTTTATCCAATAACTTAGCAATTAGACCACTCATCTAGGATATGGAAGTCAAGTGTTGAGCTGTGTATCCCTAGCAGAACTGAAATACTTCTGAGTATGCCCAGAACTAACATGCTATATACCCAAGAAACTTCAAGAAAATATCTGAGGTGCTGTGGATTTTAAGTACATGTGAACTAAGTGGCAGCTAAGCAACTGTTTTCAAGGTTGCAATTTTTGGATGTAGGTGCCTAAATTTCTCCTAAATCTCACTTCAGGATTCCAAGTCCCCTTTTTAGATGTGGTCCTAGGGGTTTAGATGCCTAACTTTATTTACAAATCTGGTCCAAAGGCCTGTCACAAAGTCCATTTCAGGCAACTGAAATATTCCTCCTGGTATCAATGTATACTTGTATACATTTAAGAATGCAATAGAGATGTATACCTAAAATCACTGCTAAGAAAGGAAAATTTGTGAGTGTCATTTCAGGTTATTCTGAGGAATATATTTTCTGAGAGATCATCATTATTGTCAGGTATCATATTCGTCATCTGTGTATTGAGATATACAGCAGCAATAAGCTGCAATAAGCAGCATGAAGAAAAATGGCTGACGATAACCACTGCTACAGATATATTTCATTAATAGAGTTTTATTGGTTTTGGTCAGTCTATTCATTATTAGAATTTGTTCTTACAGTTGAAATCAATGGCAAAATTCCCATAGACTCTTAGTAAGTTTGCAAAAATGTTCAATTCTATATCACAGAGGGGACTTAAATATAAATTATTACGTTCCCTGCCCTACTACTCCCATCCAGACAACTTTAGTCATGTGAGAAATTCTGTTAGCTATATCCATGTGCATAAGTGTTCGGATTTAAGTTTAATAATTTTACCATGCTTTAAATATAATATTGTTTTCCTTCTATTTTGATTTGGCCTCTACCCAACCCTCTAGACATTCATGCAGAAAACAGGCACCTCTTGGAGAAAACAAATAAAGTAATAAAACATTTTTTATTACTCGTGAGGTACATCTATTGTGCTTTGCCTCAGAATGCCCATTGTATCCTATATGAAAACTGCTTTTGCAGCAAAAATGATGAATTTTCACTTGGCATGAATATGGGAGACTTACAGTTGGTTGCAGAGTGGAATTTACTCAATATTATAACTAAAACTATACTTCCTGAAGCCTCAGTTCAGCAAATTTTTTAAGCAAGTGCTTAACAAATTAGGCACATACTTAAATACTGTGAACAGAATTGCAGCCTAAATGGCAAAGATGTTGACATTCTGCCATCGCTCAAATTCATGGATTTTTGATAAGTGAAATTGCTTCGGCTCCTTCAACTCTAATCTTCCTTTTACAGATATTACATCATCCCTTCCATTTATACAAATGTAATTGCACCAACACAAACAGATGCTGCTTCCTCCTGGATTTAGCGACTCAAAGAGGCGCATGGGAAGGAGAAATGTTTTAGCATTGTAATGTCCTACCCAGTTAGACTGCTGATCAAATTAATTTTTAACAAAACATTTCAGACTGGCCTAATACATAAGGACAATAACACTTAGTACTTTTACATTGCTCTTGTTTTCAAATTACTGTAATACATTTAACAACTGAACCCAATATTCAAAGTACCCTGGAGAAGTAGAAACAGTAACAACAATAATTAATAATCCTTTTCACCTCTATAGCATCTTCCATCTGAAGATCTTAAAATGTTCTATGTATTTAGTGCATAAAGCTGTGTAGTGTGTCCAGTACCAGGTAAGGGTTATAGGTCCTGTTTTACAAGGCTGACTATGTAACCTCTTTAAAAACATTAAGTTTCACAACATCTGCAAATTACCTTTATCCCAAGAAAGATTAAATGACCTGCCTAATATTAGAAATTGAATTCATATAACCTTGCATACAGTCCTGTGTTCTAACTGCTACCCCCACATTGTCTAACACATGCCATTATGCAAAAGCCTGTTTTCTCTCTCGGGTGCTGGTTCTGTCACTGACTTACTGTGTGATGTTAGTAAGTCACCATGTTTGACCACCTCTCTGATGAGGAGCCTTACACATAGTTACCACATAAAATATGCAATTAACTTCAAATGAAAGGTGCCATACAACTTTCTAGATTTGAGTGCGTTCTTACTATTGTGCTTCTAAGACAAATAGTAAAACAGGTTACAGTTCTTTGACGGTAAAGATAAAGCAGGAAATCTGAAACTTGAGGGAATGCCG
>NW_005842092.1:370095-374839 GCF_000455745.1 Alligator sinensis
AGTCTCAACAATAAGAACAAAAGAAGGCAGTAAAAACCTTTTCCATGTGGTTAAATCTTTTAGGACAGTTTAACCAGGCCATTTGAAACTTCCCAGGCTTGACACATCACCAGGATGATGCATCATGCCCCATTACACTGTGACACTGTCAGCAGCACAGCTTGCTATCATCCCTCTCCCTCAGTTTCTAAATACTGTGTCATTGCTAGATAGGCCTGTTTCTTTCATATTTCTTGAGAAGGAAGAGGACAGCAGACTCTGGGGTAGAAAAAAAATGCTCCTCTCTTATGTCTTGCCCTTGCCACTGATTAAATAGATAAATACTGTGTCTGTGATCCAGTGCACTTCAACCTCAGCTCTTTGCACACATAAGAACAGCAAGTTTTCTGCCTGGATTAGAAAACCCTTTCTTTATAAAAAGGATCTTTTTCTCTTGTTGTTCCCATTACTATTGCTTTTTTTTTTTTAATTATTCAGGACTAAATCTTTTTTTTTTTTTTTTCTTTTCCAACTCTTATCCTGATGAGTTGGATTTCTAATTCCCTCACACCTGCTTGGCTGTATCATTGGTCACATGTAGTTATTAATAGGTTAAATTTTTAAATCGATATACCTGGGTTGTACCTCATAGATAAAACTTGCGGGTATTCTTACACGATAACTTAAATACATTCTAAGGGCCCTTAAATCAGGTGTGTCCACACATTAGCGCAGTAAACATATGTTAAGGGCCCTCTGAGTGGTTTAGAGATAATCCTCTTCCATTGAGGATTATCTCTAATTGGGCACATCTACATGTGTAATTAGCACATCTGAATAAACTCCGGCACAGTTTGTGCCAGAGTTTATGGCTCCCAGGTGCATCATTTACATGTGTGGCCAGGACCACAGCACATTAACCTGGGGAGGCACAGCCCCAGCTGGCAGTGAGCTTAGGAGTCAGCCTGACAGCTGGGGCTGCTGTGCCCTGGCTCAACATGCTGTGGGAGGATTGGCTGGGACACAAGGGTGCTACAGTGAAGGGCTAGGTGGCGGGCAGCCCCCACACTGTAGCACCCTCACACCCCAGCTAACCCCAATCACCATCTACATGTGCATTGTGGCAGAGTAAATAACTCCACTGTAGGACAGTACTTGTGTTAGACAGTACTATCCTCTGGTGGAGTTCATCAAGTTATGGTGGCCTGATAGGTGTGTATATGTAGACACTAATGTTTTACTGCAGAGCTAATAAGTCAACTCTACAGTAAAGTGTACCAGTAGATGCTCCCACTATTTAGCAGTCATGTGTGTCTGATCCACAGGCCCAAAACTGGTTGGGAGCTGTCTTCCAGCATCCCAGTAAATAATGCAGTCTTCCAGCAGCCCAGCTGCTCTGTCTTCCCCCAGAGTGACAACAGATGAGCATGTAAAGGTAAGAATCCCCTCTCCCCTCATTCCGGGCCCATGCCCACCCCATGGGTTTCCCACTGCCCCTCGGGGCTCCCTCCCATCCCCCCCTGGCCTTGGGATTCCCTCGTCTTTCAGAACCCCCACCTCTGGGGCTCCCTCCCTCCCCCTTGGGACTTCCCCTCTGTCCCTGAGGGCTCCCTCTCTACCCTCCTGTCCTCAGGGCTCTCCCTCCCCCCACTCCTCATGGCTGACCCTCATACCCCCATCCCAATGTCCCCTGGCTCACCTCTGGCTGCTGGCACTGCCCCAGGGAAGCAGGCAGGGAAGGGCAACCTGCTCGCCCAGCTGCCACTGGCACCACTGAGCCACTGCTGCTTTGTGGGTTAAATCAAACCCAGAGAGTGGAGGTCGTGGGTGGGTTCCCCTTCCCTGGTTGCTCCCCTGGGATAGTGTCAACAACCATTAGTAAGCTGGGAGTTTCTGGGGGCAGTGTGAGAGTATCTGGGGTACTAGGGGGCAGGCCTGTTCCAGGCCAGAGGCTGGCATGGGGTGTGACGAGTCCTATCCAGGAGGGGGGGAGGGGGGCTGGCCCAATTCAGGGTGCTGGCAGGGGTGAGCATCATTCAGTGCAGCAGACACAATTGGAGGTTTGGGTGATACAGTGGGTCTGATCCAGGCTGGGAGGGGTACCCCTCCACCAGCTCAGATTAGCTCTGGCACCCCAGATCTTTGCTTACCATCCCCAACCCCAGCATCTTCTGGCTTAGCTGTGGCTACTGGTGGTGTCCTAGGGGAAGAAGCAGTGAAGACTACCCACCCAACACCTCAAACACTTCACCACCACTCTCTGAGCTGGGCTCATCCTGAAGAAAAGCAGCAGCCCAGCAGTGTTGGCAGGTGGGCAATGACATTCCCCTTTCGTGGTTGGGACCTTTGGCCACAGCTGCAGTTCTGGTACTCACCTGGGCATCAGGACTGCTGACTGCTGGATACGAGCCATGTCTTTGAAGTGCTGGAAGGGAGTCAGGGTTTTATCCTTCTACCCAGGCAGTGGAGGGAAGGGCTTTCACAAGGACAGCAGCCATAGAAATACCCCACAAGCCTCTGACCTCAAGCAGTCACTGTGCTTTGGGGAGCTCATACTGTGCCAAGGTATCTAAACAAGGACCTCATCATATACTAGTGACTAATAGGCATGATTGTAATTTAAATAGGGAAATTAATTACTAGGAGACAAAAAAAAGTTAGTTATCATTAGTCCAGAAAACCCTAACAATGGATAAAGTTCTTTGGAGCCCTTCTTTGTTAAGGTCCTAATTCAGCAAAGTTTTTGAGTGTGTGCCAAATTTTAATGATATGAAGTCAATAGACTTAAAGTCAGGAACATTGCTGAGCTAATTTACAGTGGTAGCCTGGATATGGCCAAAATTGTTATCATCTTTAAACTGGGAGGTGACAGACTCCATGTGAATTGAATCATAACAATATCCAGTGGGGTCAATTGTTGATTAGTGAGTCAGGGAGCACATAGACAGAATATGCATGGTAAATGACATACCTTCTTATTGCCTGCATTGGCCTATCCAGGTCATTCACTGTTTCAGAAAATGTTTTTCTGCGAGTCTGTATGTTCTGTGGATTAAAAAAAAGAAAGAAATAGTTTCCCAGAATCTGGCACTTCACTAAGGATCTGCAGGGCCCATAAGACGACACTTTTCACTAGAATCACAGCACTTGCTTATATGATACAAGGCAGCACCATGCAGGGATTCTCTAAGCTACCTCCAGAAAACCTCTGGCCTATTCTTCCTCCAGTACAGGATGAAGTTTTGTTAGTATGGTGCTATGCATGGACCAATAAGCATGGTACTAATGTAGCTACACTGCTTTCAGAACTAGGATTCTCAGAGCTAGCTCTGTTATCTTTGAACAGTGCTCCATTATGCTATATAGATGTACCATAAAGTCTTTTTGAAAGCCCGAAAGAAGAATAGCATAATGAATAAAGTATTGGACTAAACTTCTTCCAGTCCCAACTCAGGGTCCCTACAGCTGTTACACTTAAGATGCGATAAACTGGTTAGTCCTGTTTTAAGTTTTAAGTGACCTGGCCACAAATTCATTCAATTAATGGCATGACAAAATGAGGAATAAGCCACAAAATTATTACACAAAATATGTATAAGAACTTTTTCACTGGTTCCTATCATGCCTTTAACTGAATATGTGGCCAGTGCTCCCTGCCTTTCAAGACTACTGCGTGCTGTCATGGTAGGGATCCTCCATCATCTGGTTGAAGCTTGCAGCCTGGGGAGGGCAAGGAGCCATGCCTACAATGTGCTAGTGCCAGGGGAGCTTGGGATTGGGTTCCCCCCTGCACTGGCAACATAGTGAGATGAGAGCTGATGCTGGATTTCACATTCATGCTTCTTGCTATGCACATGTGGTAGGACAGGAAGTGGAACTGTTGAGTTCCTGCATCAGATCCCATTGTGCCTTTAAATTAACATCTGTGAGGGTCAGTCTCATACTTTCTCAGGGATACTGAGAAGACCATTTAACAGTCCAGGGCTCCATTTCTCTTCTGCAAAAGAGGGATTGTACTTCCCTGTGTCAGAGGGACATTGTGAGGATAAAATCCATTAATGGTTGTAAGGGTTTCATACACTATGGCAGTGAAGGTGAAAAAATACTGTACTGGCCCTTTGTAAAAGGATACATTTTACCTTGAAGAATTTTACAGTCAAATCCTCTTACCCTCCTTAATTAAGTGTGAAGAAACTTAGTGGCACAGGTAGTGAAGTGAATAGCTGGGAAGTATACCTTCATGCAGACTCACTGGGTGCATCCACAAGAGTGCGTATGTGCCTCTTGCCCTGCCTCAAACCCCTTTGAGGTGGGGCAACAGGCACGTGCGGGAACAAAAAAATGTTCCTGGCACTGCAAACTTGCAGTGCGGGGAGAAAATTTCCAGCACTTAGTGGAAGGTGCAGCTGCTGTGTGGCTGAGTGGGGCCCCACCCGCACAGTGCGGGGCAGGGTGACAGCCCCAGTGGCTCCAGCCTGGGCCCTCCTGCCCCTCTGCTGTCCTGTGCTGCCTAGGGGGTTCTACCTGGTGGCTCTGGAGCCTCACCCCTACTTCTAAGGAAAGCAGAGTTTTTTGGGGTTTTTTTCCATTTTTTTTTCTGTTCTTTTTCTGGGTTTTTTTTTTTTTAAGTGATGGTGCCTGGGGTTGTGGGGATAGCCTTAGGGGCCTGGGGGTGCAAGTTGGGGGCTGGGGCTGGGTGAGGCATCCATCGGGGAGTCTGGGGGAGCAGGGGGTGGGGCTGGGGGGGGCAGGCCCTTGGGGGGTG
>NW_005842092.1:375985-431030 GCF_000455745.1 Alligator sinensis
AACTAGCCAATAGCGGGGGAACGAATTTGCATACGGTGGCGGGAACTCTTTTGCACCGTGCATTTCTCTTGCAACTTGAGCAATGCACCCTGCAAAAGAAGCTGCAAAGAGGCGGGAAACTCGTCCTTGCACCGGGGTTCTCCTCTGCAATAGGAAACTCTCCCGTGCAATGAAGCTGTAACCTGGCGGGGATAATTCTGGTGCTGAAGCACACATAAAATCATGCCTTTGGGTCATGACAGTAAGTATTGCCATAAAATGCTATAACTTGATACTGTGTATACAATACAATCTTAGGCCATGTCCAGATGAGCATGGCCATGTGGTATGTGGTTCTGTGGTGCTGCACACCACACATTCAGACATTTTTCATGCTGCACCCCAGGAAATCCTGGCCAGCTGGCACAAGGGGTAGTGTCCACAGGTACCAATTGGCTGGGCCCCAGAAGCTCCTGAGAGCGAGTAGCCCTGAGCTACTTGACAGGGCGGCTTTTTATACTGCTGGGGACAGCACAGGTGCTAGCCCCAGGCTCTAGCTCCCCCTGGTTGAAGATCCGGGAGGAGTCAAGCAGGATTATTTTGCCTTAAGTGGCACAATTTGCTCCACAACAAAGTGCATGTCCAAGTACGTGTGCTGAGGCAAAAAGCCCCAGCTCAAATTTGCACCTCTTCTATTTGAGCTGCTGCAAGCACATGTGCTTGCATGTGTGGACACGTCCACTGTGTTCTTGTGCTGTGATGGATTTGGGGGAACGATAGGAATGAAGTTGATAGATTTCTATCTAGCCAGATCCCCACAGTGAGGAGGGCAGCTAACAAGAAGGCTACTGAAGTTCTGAGTTAGTATTACATCTTGAGGGAGTGAGAGGGAAACCCTTAATGCACAACTTGTTCTGCTGCTTGAATGCTGTACAGGATATAAGGTTTGTCCATTAAGAAAAATAAAAAAGAAGACCTCGAGGTTTGGTCTAAATTAGAAAAGGGGTTTTGTTACCCATATATCTATATAGCTATGCTTCCAACCTTTCCTTGTGCAGAGGCAACTTTTACCAGTTAAACCCATGTCACACACCTCTATCAGAGCTCACCAAGCTTGATGCTTACTGGAGTACAATACTAGGCTTGTGTGCTCTTACTCTTCACTTGGTTTAAATAAGCTGGAGTACTGTCTCTTTTTTGCCATCTTTGAGACATTTTGTGGGTATAAGTTCACTTTCTGTTGTCCCTTCATGCAAATAGGGCCTCATAGCCTAATTGTGTTTAGTTCCAGAACTGGTGCTGACCACTCAATTCCTCACAAGTTTAAGCAGACCTTTCCAAGTTCTCTGACTCTATGGGAACTCTGACCTTACAATGTATCCACGGAGGGAGACACTGATAGTTGAAAGTTGAATGAATGCCTCTGTTTGGAAAGAGAAAAATGAAGTCTGGTGGATTGCTAATAGCAACCCTCAAGGTTTTCCACTTTTTTCTCTTAAAAAAAAAAGAACAGAAAACTCATACATAAAGTTATCAGCAATCTTCAGCTCTTTTTCACCGGCCCACCCTTCCTCATAGAACACCGGACTGTTTTTTCCACTGTCAAATCTCCTCAAATCATACTTCTTTTATAAGTCCTATCACCACTCATTTGTCTTACAAAGAAGAGTGGAGTGGGCATGCTAACTGTCAGTGGTCAGTTTGTTTTCACATCACACTTAGCACTTTTAATGGCACGACTCTATTGGGTCAGATTCTAACCCTCTTATTCTAGTGCAGTCTAGAATAGTGTCATGGTTTGCAATGGCATGATTTCAAATATGTATCAATATCCATGATATGTTCAGCATTAAAGAGCCATTGAGTAAAATGCATAAATGGCTTTGGGAACAGATGACAGAGCCCAGGATTCCTTCTCTTTAAGGGAAGTGCCCTCTTCCTTGAACTAAAGAGTTAGCTTGCTCTCCTTCTGACTTTCTCTCTTGACTGCCACCTTCAAGACTGTCAGGCATGCTGAAGCACTGGTTAGTACAAGAACTGATTAGCACATATATTACTCATGCAAAAGCTTTGCTAAGGCCAGAGTAGATGTCACAAGAACCATGATTTATACTTGAACTACTTCCACAAGCTCAAGCTGGAGTATGCATACATGAGGCTGGTACAAAATAACAGAAAATTATACAAGATGCACAGATTCCCAGGAAGGGAGTCAGATATACCAAGCAGTGGATGGTGTGTTACTTATATGATAAAGAAAGAGCTGTAACATGTAGATCAGGATGCATGACAGGTACAGGGTGGCCTGAAACATGAATGCTATTTACCAGTAATACAGTTTCCTTTAGTCAACACATTTTTACTTAGTAATGTGGATTGATTTGTATACAAGAAGAGATGGGAAACTTGGAAATTTGTACTGGCCTGGGGGATTTAATCTGTGCTAATATGCTGTATCAGGCAAACACAGGCTGATGGGAAGGAGCATCTTCACTACTGAACAAACCTGTGGTCTTTCTTTGTGTATGCTGTTATCTTTGTACACTGGGATCAGAGACGAGTAGACACTGACCACCCATACTGATAAATTAAAGAATAGTGGCAATGAAGGTGCTTACAGCCATGTCTGCCACATAACTTAGGAATAGGTTGCAGTGCTGGACTGTAGACAGCATGGTTCAGCTGCCTAACCCCCTTCCCCTCAACCCCCTCCCACCCGACCAAAATAAAAAGCTCACGAGGCCTAGAACCTATATCTCCCGTGTCCTAGACAAGCACTTAAAAATGAGGCTATATATGATGGTAGAGGGTCCTTATGCTGTTCCCTGTGCCAATGTCATCTTCTGAGATGTGCATGCCTGATGCAGTTAGGAGGAAGTAGGGTTCCAAGCAGATGGAGAAGTCTTAGAACAAATTAAAATTCCCTACTGTAATGAATGGAGAGCCATACGCCTCCTGTATAACTGAAGACCTGACTTTGGAGCCTTTTGAAATGAATGGGATAGCTTTGCGTGTCTGCAGGATAAAGTAAATTAATCTCTGGAGCCACATGATCCTCATACTTACGCACCACTGAAAGTATAAAAGAACTATGAATGTCTGCAATAGAATGATTGTCTCATCCTGGTGGGGTACATCAGGACTTTGCCAGCAGCTACGTATTAGATACCTACTGATTTAAATAAGATTTAGGACATGGAATCTCCCCTTTCCACACCTTTTAGTCCCTTAGGCACTGTGGTTTTTAAGACCCAGCATTAACACTTACCCCCCTGTTGGTCTTCCTTTTCCAGTCTCCAAAACCAGGTATAAACGAATACCTCCCTTTAGTAATAGTAGGAGAAGCATGTCCAAACATGTTAAGGATAGCTCTGCAAACATCTCCTTAAAGCTTTATGTGGTATCATTAATTTTTGTTTATTGTAATTTGATTTCACTTTATTTTCTAAAAAATCCTTGTCATACCAGCCCAATGACTTCAAGCAGATTTAGAAGCCTTTTTACTAGCACTTCCTAATGATGCTGGAAACATAGTAATATATGAATTAAGATATTGTTTTATACTTTAAAGTAAGCATTTGATTTGATTAGCCTGGAGCATTTAAAATGATAAAAGATATAGTGAATTTTTCCTCCTTTTTTATCATAAGAAACTGAAATGCATTATATGAAGAGTATTTGTAGCATGCGTGCCTCTTGTCTTTGTGTCAAATCTTAAAAGGAAATGCTTGACCTAAATACTTACAAGTAGTATCTAATTTGTAAAGAAGAGAGAGCATAGAATGGAAAATACTAAGGTAGGGTTTTTTAAACTTTTTATATTAAGGGGAAAAATATTTTTTAAAGTGTGCATAAGAAATCAGTGGCTAGAAAGTCCTGAGCATAAAACTGGAGGTTAAGGATGTTGTTCTGATTCACTGATGACCATGTACTACAGCACTAGCACTGTAATAGAGTTTGGATACTTCTGAGATGGATTAGAGATTGGAGTTTAAGTATAAAACTAATTAGTACCCACTGCTGGATGGAAAATCAGTCCTTTCTGTGTGCTTAGGCTAAATCTTGGACACAAATAAAGCCTGAGTGAGCTGGTTATGTACTGAGGTGTCTGTACCATGGAGTGAATGCCATCTCCACAACAAGCTCCACACATGACGGTCATCATCTGAATTCTGTTCTCCAAAGTGGAAAAGGAATGGCTAGTTCCCACAGTTACAAAGTTACTACATTTCCAGAACCTCCTCCTCACTACTTGTTTTTCTGTACAGGCTTTTTCATATTTTAAATTTGACTTTACTGCCCAAGCTTCCTTCTTGCTATATGTATTTTGATGAATCAGGGTCTGATTGTTCCACTGAAAGTTCATACAATTAATTGCCTAATTATCTTATATTCTGCTGCTACAAGTGAAGTTTATCCATTGCCACATGTAAATCAAAGAATCATAGAATCATAAAAAGTTAGGGTTGGAAGGGATTTCAGAAGGTTATCTAGTCCAACTCCTTGCTCAGAGAAAGATCATCCCCAAGTAGATCATCCCAGCCAAGACTTTGTCTTAAAAACCTCCAAGGATGGAGATTCCACCACTTCTCTGGGTGTTCCAGTGCTTTATTACCCTCCTCATAAGAAACTTTCCCTGAAATCTAACCTAAACTTCCCTTGCTGCAACTGGAGACCATTGCTCCTTGTTCTGTCATCTGCCACCACTGAGAACAGTCCAGCTCCATCCTCTTTGGAACCTCCCTTCAGGTAGTTGAAGGCTGTTATTAACTTTCCTCCAGACTAAATAAACCCAGTTCCCTCAGCCTTTCCACATAGGTCTTGCCCCCTAACTATTTTAAATCAGTAGGTATCTAATACTAAACGCCCCCTAACTATTTTCATTGCCCTCTCTCCAATTTGTCCACATCCTTTCGGTAGTGGGGGGGCTTACAGGTTACAAGGGTGGGTGGATGAGAATAGGATGGATTTCAATACTGACAAGTGCAAGGTGTTCCACCTGGGGAGGAAGAACCAGCAGCACACCTACAGGCTGGGGAACTCCCCTCTCATCAGCACAGAGGCAGAAAAGGATCTTGAAGTCATTATTGATTCCAAGGTGAACATGGGCCGCCAATGTGAGGACGTGGTCAGTAGGGCCAAGCACACGTTGTCATGCATCCACAGATGTATCACGAGCAGGTCCAAGGAGGTGATCTTCCCCCTCTATGCAACATTGGTCAGGCCGCAGTTGGAGTACTGCGTCCAGTTCTGGGCGCCGCACTTCAGGAGGGATGTGGACAGCATCGAGAGGGTCCAGAAGAGGGTCACTAGTATGATCAGGAGACAGCAGGGCAGACCATATAAGGAGAGGCTATGGGACCTGAACCTGTTCAGCCTTCACAAGAGAAGGCTGAGAGGGGATCTGGTGGCCACCTATAAACTTACCAAGGGGGCCAGCGGGGAACGGCAGGAGTAGCTAGGAATAACAGCAATAAGTTGACTGAGAGTAGGTTCAGGCTGGACATCAGGAGGTGCTACTTCACAGTCAGGCAGCTAAGATCTGGAACCAACTTCCAAGGGAAGTGGTTCTCGCTCCTACCCTGGGGGTCTTCAAGAGGAGGCTAGATAATCACCTTGCTGGGGTCGTTTGACCCCAGTACTCTTTCCTGCCATGGCAGGGGATCGGACTTGATGATCTGCTCAGGTCCCTTCTGACCCTACCTACTATGAAACTATGAAACTATAAAACTGGACACAGTACTCCAGATGTGGCCTCATCAGTGCCGAAAAGAGGGGAAGAATTACTTCCCTCCATCTGCTGGCAGCACTCCTATTAATGCATGCCGTTATGCCGTTAACCTTCTTTGCAACAAGGGTTCACTGTTGGCTCATATTCAACTTATTCTGGGACTATTCTCTGCCCTTCTTCCTTGTATCTCTTCCCGTACCCTGAGTGCTGTACTAACCTTGCAAGCTCATTTTTGTGTTTTGAATATGAAACATTCTGAGTCTGGCAACATCGCATTGCTATTTTACTTGTACTCTCAGCATTGTTACAGCATCTTGGAGCTGCTCCAAGGTATGCTAAATATCTATAAAACAAATGTAACTGACAGGGTAGCATAAATCCATCAAGTCATGTCCCTGGGTGATATAAATCTGGCAGAGTAGTTTTCTGCCACATCTTGACCTCTGAGTCTATGGGTGTTCTCAGGAATGTGAGTTTAGTCAATGTGTTCCTTAACTTCAGAGACTTCTGGCTGCTGAAATAGTCCTTTGGAGGAAAAAGGCATCTATGAATTAATTTAAGTTGCCCTGTAACTGCCCTAAGTTGCAGATGATTAGGGAGCCACAAAGATAGGCAGACAGCCCCATTTGCCTGTCTTGCTTATGACGAGCAGAGCTCGATTGAATTGGAGATACCAAACCCCTCTGTGCAGCCGTAGATGATTACACTAGGCTCAGGGTAATAGAGAATCAGGCCCAATCAGAGCAGAAATACTTTTCATTCTAAGGGGATGCTTTAAAACAGTTAATTCTATGCTAAAGTATTTGTTAATATCTGATCAAAGAGCACTGCTTATTCCTTTTATTGCAGATCAGCCTACTGAGAGCATTTATCAAACCCTCCTCCTCCTTAATCCTCAGCATGTCATGCCCTTTTACACATTTCTCATTGCTACAGTTGATCCTGCAGTAAGTGAAGTCATTGGGCAAAACAGAGATTGTCACTGTGACTAGCATCAGGTGATGTAAATACCATCTCTTTTAGAATACATGCCACACAGCTTAACCAGTCTTTAATGAAGAGTTTTGCTGTAGGTGTTATCTTGTTATCCTCTCAGAGTTCTGACAAACAGCATTATTTCATCACCACAGAAGGTGTCTAAATCTCGGAACATGCTGCATGAAAGAATTAAAAAAAAAAAAAAAAAAAAAAAGCTAAGGATGACAGGTTTGGAGGAAAGCTGCAGAAAGAGTGGGAGAAATTACCCAGGGGAAGGGCGGGGAGCATTGTTCTGTATCTTCCATAATCATTTATGCTAGTATAAAGTGAAAAGAAAGTAAGTGTAGAAGGCCACTATGCATTCTGGTAGCAATTTATGACAATACCAACAATGTATATTTTTTGGTATAAATATATACCACAAGATACAAGGTACTAGGCCTTCATCCTTCATCTCTGCTATACAATATCTAAGGCAGACTCAAAAGTAATCTCTGGCCACATCTAGATGAGACACTGGCTGCAAACACAAGTACTAAATGACTGTACAATAACTGGAGTTACTGTGCAGTAGCATCACTGAATGGCTTTTAGGTGACGCTGACTGTGCAGTAGCTCGTCACTAGTGACAGTAGCATTGCACCATGCTTCATGCCATGCCATGCTCTGTGCAATACTAATGAGCTTCTGCACAGTCAGCATCTCGTGTAGACACAGCCTCTGGCTACTTGGTGCAGTTTCAAATGCATAAAAAGGACTGTAGTCCAGCCAGAGTCCATAGAAAAGAATGGAAGAATTAGGACCCTGAACTAGAACTATCATAAGGAAACATGGAATCATATTGACACAAATATTTTGAATTTGGGGCATTTTTGTTTGTTTTCAGGCAAAATGTTCCAGTTTTCAGCATTTTGGTGAAAAGTTGGAAATGTTCATGGAACACATTCATGGATTTTAAACAAAAAATCTGAATTTTAAACAGAACTTCTGGAAGGTTCAACATGGCACCATAGGTAGATCCAGTTTAATGCAAATGGAATCAAAACAAAACAAATTGAAATACTTTGATTCAGGTCAAATCAACCTGAAACAAAATACTGAGCTTAGTTTTTCAGACAAGAAACCAAAACATTTGGACAGTTTTGATTTTGCAGAAACTATGTTTTCTGTTAAAGAATCATTTCAATATAAATTTTTCTACTAGCTCTTAGTTTATACTTCCTGACTGACTCCAAGTTGGTCCTCCTTCTATGTGAAACTTTTCAGTATGTTACAATATTTCTGTATTCTTTTTGACAGGGAAAGATGCATTTCCATGGATGGAGCTGATGAACTGTGATGATCCCTTCTACAGTAGACCAATTAAAAAGTATTTTTCTTTAAGTTGCTTACTACTTATTTCAAAATATACAGCAGACTGAAATATATGCAAATGTATCTAAGAGCCACAAGGGACTGTTTGTAAGAAGCAATAATCAACCCAAGCATTGCAAACATGCTGCAGGCTAAACAAATTGGCCTATGGCACTACAAGAGCTACTCTGCTTTGAAAATCCTCATAATCATTGCCAATACATCTAAGTTACAGAAATGAAGCATAAGAAGGATATAATCAAGCCAAGTTGAGCATGTAAAGAATCATATGGGAGATGAGAATGAGAAACCACTTCTGTACCATGAATGGTGATTTCCATTTTGAAACCAGATGTTTTACTGACAACACCTTCAGATGTTGTATGAATATTTCAGTGCGGAATGAACCCAAACTACAAATTAATGAGTTCTTTTTCCAGAGTCACTTAGATATTCTATTACTGTTAACAACATTCTCCATCTCAGACACAGCTATTTTATTTGGATAAAAATACAATGCCTTATTCAGCCCAGGAAAATCTGTTCAGAAAAAATAGCTGGAATACATAGATCTTCTCTTAAGGCATTGATGACAAAGCATATTCAATAGATAGTCTTTCAGATGAAAATAGCACATCTCAACAAAGCCAGGACAAGTTAAGTATACCCATCAGCCTTTGCATTCGGAAGCTGCAAACCCTTACTCACATGAGGAATTGCATTGAATCCAGTGAAATTACTTGTGTTATTTATGTCAGTAAAAGCTTTGCAAGGTAATGCTCATAGCCTATACTCAGAAGCATGAATCCAATTTCCTTTGTCACCATAAGAAAAAAAAAATAGTCACCAAGTGAATCCTTAGGAAGAGAATTCATTACAATTTAAAGTTTGAACCTGAAATACTAAACCTACATTTGAATTACTGCTCCTTTAAAGAAGCTGAATGGTAGGACTGTAAATGTCTGTCTTGAATGTATACTAGAAAAGGGACCAGTGCTTTTAGCATGGGGTGAAATCCTTAGTACATTGAAATGAGGAGTTTTGCAATTTAATTTAGTAGGACAGGAATCCACACAGGAAATTCAGTTGCAACATTCTCAGAGAAGAATTCACTTTAAAGCATCTCATGTTTTATGCCTTCTTGGTTAAACTTGATGCTTAAATAAGAAAAATGGGTCCTGATTAAGAACAGATGCTCTCATCATCCATCTATCAACTGTACTATATTACTTCTATTCATTTAATTTATTTATATAGTGTCTTTGATAGTACTGATAAAAGCTTTCACTGGTAGCTTCACGCAGATTGAGATGGAGTTCATTTTTATGCAGTATGCATTCATAACTGAACCACATTTTGAAGATACCTTCGATAAATTAATAGGTTCCTCAGTGTCTTTTAAAGCAAAGTATTAGTTAAATCTTAATTCCTTTGAAGTCAATAGAAAAATTCCCTCATGTCCCATTTTATTTTATGCTACTTTTATTTGTATAGAATCATAGAAAGTTAGGGGTAGAAGGGACCTCAGGAGGTCACCTAGTCCAACCCCCTGCTCAAAGCAGGACCAGCCCCAATTAGATCATCCCAGCCAAAGTTTTGTCTAGCCATGTCTTTAAACACTTCCAAGGATGGGGCTTCCATCACCTCTCTGGGTAACCTGTTCCAGTGTTTTACTACGCCTCTAGTGATAATTTTTTTCCTAATATCTAACCTAAACTTCCCTTGCTGCAACTTGAGACCGTTGCTCCTTGTCCTGTCATCTGTCACCACTGAGAACAGTCTAGCTCCATCCTCTTTTGAACTCCCCTTCAAGTAGTTGAAGGTTGCTATTAAGTCTGCCCTCAGTCTCTACACTAAATAAATCCAGTTCCCTCAGTCTTTCCTCGTACCATAAGAAATGATCCCCAGGCCATCCACCAGTTTTCTTGCCACTCACTTCAATTTTCCACATCTTTCTGTAGTGGGGGGTCCAAAACTGAACACAGTACTCCAGATGTGGCCTCACCAGTGCTGAATAGAGGGGAATAATGACTTCCCTGGACCTACTGGCAACACTCCTACCAGTGTAGCCCAGTATGCTGTTAGCTTTCTTGGCAAGAAGGGCACACTGCTTGCTCACATTAAGCTTATTCTCCACTGTAACTCCCAGGTCATTTTCTGCAGAACTGCTGCTCAACGAGTCAGCCGTCAACCTGTACTGGGGCATGGGATTATTTTGTCCTAAGTGCAGGACTTTGCAGTTGTCCTTGCTGAACCTCATGAGATTTCTTCTGGCCCAATCCTCCAATTTGTCTAGGTCACTCTGAATCCTAGCCCTACCCTCTAATGTATCTACTACTCCCCCCAGCTTGGTGTCATCTGCAAACTTGCTGAGGGTGCACGCTGTGCCATCTTCCAGGTTGTTGATGAAGACATTGAACAAAACCAGCCTCAGGACTGACCCCTGGGGCACTCCACTTGATACCAGCTGCCAACTAGACATGAAGCCATTGATAACTAACTTCTGAGCCCCATGCTCCAGCCCGTTTTCTATCCACTTTACAGTCCACTCATTCAGTCCGTACTTCCTTAGCTTGCCTGCAAGAACGCTGCAGGAGACTGTATCAAAAGCCTTGCTAAAATCAAGATACACCACATCCACCCATCTCCCTGCACCTACAGAACCAGTCATCTCATCATAGAAGGCAATCAGGTTGGTCAGGCAGGACTTGTCCCTGATGAATCCATGCTGACTGTTCTTTATCATCTTTTCCTCGTCCAAGTCCTTAGAAATGGATTCCTTGAGGATCTGCTCCATGATTTTTCCAGGGACTGAGATGAGGCTGACTGGTCTGTAGTGTCCTGGGGTGCCTCCTTTTTCCTTTTCTTAAATATGGGCACTATGTTTGCCCTTTTCCAGTCATCCAGGACCTCTCCTGATAGCCATGAGTTTTCAAAGATGATGGCCAATGGCTCTGAAATCACATCAGACAACTCTCTCAGCACCGTCAGGTGCATCCCATCCAGCTCCCTGGATTTGTACACACCCAGCTTTCCTAAGTAGTCCCTAACCTGTCCTTTCTCCAGCTCTATAGCTGTTTTTGAAATTTTATTCTAGCATTGAGCTGAAACTAGTAAAATTGCTGTTATATGATCACTAAGGCACGTGCCTAATCTTAAACCCCTTGCTGAATATAGTCCTAAAACTAAGCAGATGTCTTCCTCCTGGAATTTTCTGGTAAAAACACTGAAGATCTCATCCTATAAGCAGGCACTGCCCCCGTTCTGGCTGTAACAACAAAAGAATAGACAACACTTACAGATCAAGCTTTATCTTCATGTGTGGAGTACATTCTTAATGCTGTATCTGTTATGTGCCATCTACACTAGCACTTACTAGCACCAATGTAACTCCACCATTATTAAGAAAGATGAGATTTTTTTGAATTACTCCCTAGTGCATAGCAGGTCACAATGCATGCAGAAGTCTGGTATATTTTAGGATGTGTTGTGTAATCTTTGTCCTTTCCTTCACAATACAGTGTTAGAATGTTGCTTCTCCCTGTCTAACCCAGAACAGTTCAATTTTCTCTCTGCTTTTTAAATCCTGGCTAATTAGAGGATTTCACTTCCTTCTGACACCGGACTCTCATGCCGAGCTTGTAATTACAATGACTGCGTAGTGTTCCATTAATTGCAGATTTTTGCTTCCTAGATTTGTGGGTTAATTGGTAATATCTGCGTTCAACATTTTCCTCAAGATGTTTTACATTACAGTAATTAACCTCATATCCGGGACAGCAGACATTAACCATTTATCAGCTTTGTATTCCTTCAGCCAACTTTTCCAAAACCTACTCATTTGGAGTTTTGGTTAAAGAAGTTAGGACAGTGCAAGTTACTAAAAAACTATACCACCCACTAAGGTAAACACAATCAAGGATATTCAGGCTTGCTTAGTCTATTGGATTGTAATTGTCACATATGATTAAAGACCTTTTGCCCAAGTTTATTAAATACACTTACCGTCTGAAAACAAGAACAAGTTTAACTAATTCATTTTGGCCCATTCTCCCAGAAAAGCACCTTAAAAGTATAAGAGCAAAATTACTTCAAGATTTTTTAGTAAAAGGGATCCATATAAGTATGCTACAATTAGGACTTTTTTAAGGTTTAGTTTGCTATTGCCTGAAAGGTGTTTCCAGCAGGAGATAGTATAAAATAGCATTACCTAACTACATGATGATAATATAATCAGTCTCATGAGTCAGGCTCTCAAAATCATAAAACTAACTAAAAAAAAAGGAGGAATCTATGAAAAAGTAATTTATTTTTGTCTTTTTTTATTTGACTACTGGGCTTTGAGCCTTTTAGTTATTTGTGTCACATTTTCAGGATTTTCTATGAAACCATAGAGGCTAGAAATGTGATTTTTTTGTATGAGAATTGAGATTCACACATATGTACATGGCTTCGGAAATGGAGTTGTTAACAAAAATGCCTAATATCATGAGGCTTTCAATAAAGTTGCAAGAGTTAGCAACAGTCTTCTAACCAAATACATAGAATTATCCCTTGTTTTTTCATGGCTAGTATTCTTTACAATCTAGAACTCTTCCTACATGCTGAATAGCTCTGCCACAACCCCTCTTAGTAAAGCCACCTGTTGATCTCTCCCTCCAATTGTAAAATGGGATTTAAAAACTTACTTTCCCCATTCTTTTGCTACCTTGTATATGTAAAACATAAATTCTTTGGAGTAGGGACTCACTTTTTCTATATATCTATCTATGTATGATGCCAAATAGACTTAGCCCTTTATCTTGTTTGGGGTCTCTAGGTATAATTGTAACACTGCTACTGTGGTCCTTTAAAAGTTAAAAGTTCACCTTTCATTAGTTACTGCTTTTCAGTGAAATGGCAGTAACATGTGTTTAGAATGAATGAAAAAAAAATTGGGGAAGGAAATAACATGGTAGGTGATGGATGGCAAAGTTGTTTCTATCAGAAAACTTGCATACTTAATTAAAAGTTGGAATTATTATTGGGTGGGAGGTTGCAGTAGATGATCATGGAGGTCCTTTCCAAACCCTGTGGTTAGCCAATAAGATTATTAGGAGGTTGCTTTATGCCATTATTTAAATAGGTCCCTTAATCCTTCTGGCCTAACCTAGCTATGTTTTTAATTCATCTACAAAAAGTTCAGATGTTAGTCACATTGCTTAATGTGCTTCTGGAAAGTCATCTGAAACTTTCAGGCTAGGGACAGAAATTACACATAAGCCAATGTAAATGATTGCAACTGGTTCAGATCTGTAATGCAACAGAAGTTTAGTGCACATAAAACACTTTCAAAATTTCTTAAACCAGTTTAAGATAAACCAGGATGGATATAAATCAGACTTAAGTCTAGGGGATATGGGACAGAACTTCAATAAACTGATTTAACCTAAATCAGTTAACTCACAGTCCCCCAGCATCCTAGGATACTTTTGCACCTCCCCCTCAAACCTCCAATTGCAGGGTGGGCGAGCTGGCTTTGGCCCAAGCTATCTGCTCTGGCCAAGCAGGGAGGCATGTTCTAGTGCCCCCTGGCTTCTGGCCTGGGCAACTGCAGGCATGTGGCTGTATTTTCAGAACCAAAAATGAATGCATGTTCACTTGCTTATCAGTTCAATATACGCAGCTTAGACTAACCTGAGAAAATTGAAAAGATTCAGCCTCAGGCTTTTTGACTGTGTGTACTTAGCCACAGTGATTAGACTGGTATAAGATTTAGAACAGCATGGAATTTATAACAAAAATTGTATAGATATTTAATGGATATTTCATTATCCAAATGACATTACAAATATTGGATTTTATTTAGGTTACCAAAAAGGAGTAAAACCTTTTAAATAATAAATTGACAGCTGCAAAACAAGTAGTTAAAGTATTTCCTGGAGTGCTACCTAATCTTAAATGTTCATTGCAATGTAATTCTGAGTAAAGAATTCCTAACTAGGGCTGACAAGCTGGTCAACTGACCAGTTAAATATTATCAATTGATGGCATATCTTTGACCGGTCAAAGATTATAGCAATTTTACAAAAAATTACATGTTGTATAGTTTTCTTAACAGAAATATATTTTTATTGTTTTTGACACATTTTATTAATAGAACATTTGTGCTTTTTCTGTGTATTATTTGGACCTATTGTCAATTTTTTACAATTTTTGACTGACATTTGACTGGTCAATTGACTGACCTTTATTTTACCGATCAAGTACCCAAGCTTAATCCTAGAATTGGTCCTTGCTATCTATAGTTTATAGCATTTGATTATTTGAAGATGCATGCACAGACTTCCACTGATTTTCAAACCCTTTCTGATATTTCAGGACATGTTAGGACATAGAAAATTAAATTATTGTTTATCTAGTACATGAAATGTGCTTCAGAGGATTTGGAAAATGGTGAGGACCTTTACCTGTAAAGGCATTCATGCCCTTCTACTTGCAAATTACTTTCTAGCAGTAAGAGTACCCTCTTCTATTCTGTGATGTAAAGGAGAGAGAACAGTTTAGTCACCTGAAAATGGAAATGGTCGGATACTGCACTGGGAATAGTGGCTCTATGACATGCATGGCACCAGGAAACACCAATTTTAGGATAGACATGTTATGGAGGTAGGATCAGACTGGCCAGAAACATAGTGATGAGAAGCAACAGATGCTGTTCATGGTATGCTATCAAGGCAGTGGCCTGAATTTAGGCAATAGTGGCAACTGTGACATTTGTTTTATATGTGTGATTTCAACTTTTGAGGTATGTCCTCTTCTCCCTGTAGGGGTGTGCATTGCACAGCAGAGGAGAAGAGGAACTTGGAAAGTAATTCATTGTGGTGCCTCTTTTAGTGGCCAGGGTAGAATAAATATTTATGGATAAGCAACACCTGAATAGTAATGACCCAAGATCCAAATGGTAGTGGGCATAGCTTCATGGACATCTCAGTGTCCCATGCTTTTTACCTGCTGACATTGATAATTACTCAAATGAAAGGAAAATGCAGCTGATTCTTCAGAACCTAATCAATGTGGAACTTCTCTAGTACATTTCTCCTTGCATGATTTTGCCCCTGAAATAGGGATAATCTAGGTCTAATTTTCAAAAGACAATTCTATTCTTTATAATCGAACAAACTTAACATTTCTATTTATGTATTTCATCTATGAAAAGACTAATTTTTTCAGAGTGAGAACAGGAAGACATGTTTAGAATTAGTTAAAATATAGCAGGCTAAATAATAATAATAAAAAAAATTAGCATTCCAAGGGCAGCTGTTGCTAGTTGAAGACATTTCACTTACTAGAGAAATATTAAATTAGATTGGCTTGCAGAACCCATAAACATGTTATGTCTGTGTGCTATAAGAAAGATAATAGAAGTAATAACAAATAGAATTTAGAATCACATTTTAATTAGTCATATGAACTCTTTAACATAGAAACACTGACAAAGCGGAAATAACAGTGTAATGAAGCTGTTTAAAGGTGTAGATAGAAGGCATCTTTGCAATATAAATGCACTGTTTAATAAGAATTTTTACTCAAAATAATGATTTCAGTAAATCATCATAACTAGAAAAAGGCCAAATTAGAAGTGTGCTCTATTTGACTCTACCCACAGGGACAACGGCTCCTGTCTTTTTGCATATGGATCTTACTAAGAAGAAAAATATGCAATTTTCACTTAAAATCACTCACATATATCTTTGAATATTTGGTTTGTAGTTCATGTGAAGAAAAAATGATAAAAATTGAGCTGGAAGGTGTGCGGGCCGCCTCCCGATCCCATCCATGTCGCCGTGAGCGGGCCGGGAGCGATATGCGGACCTGTCTTTGCACACGCGGGCTGTGGCCAGCAGCCCGGGCACGCGGGGTCGGAGAGAACCAGTGGCGAGCTAGAATTACTTACGGACGTGTAATGGTTGATTTAAAGATTATTTTACTTACACCGAAGATGGTCGCGGTGCAGGCAGGAAAACTTGCTTGAGTTGCGGTTACAGACAGGAAAGAAGAGAGGCGGACAAGAGCTCTAAACTCACGAACTCTAGCCCAAGCCGGCTGAAGGCTCTAAACACGTGAGCCTGTCGTGTCAACCGAAGAAAGTATTCGTACGGAAAAGCTCTGACTCACATGAAGTTTGCTAGGCTCCATGGGTTCTTGTGCTCTGAGGTAATCCGGTCGTCTGAACAACTATGTCAGTTGTTCCAGCTGGCAAGGAATAGACTCACACGAAGTTTGCTAGGCTCCATGGGTCCTCTTTTTGCGCGCAGGGAGGGATACGTCTAGGAATCTATCGGCGACGGGGAGAGGCTAGAGGCTGATTAGAACCCTGTTGCCTTTTAAGAAAAGCGTTGGGTCCGTAAGGATCCGCAGCGCTTAGAGATCTTCACACAGCGTGAAGTCTCCTCCTCCTGGTGGTTGTGGAGTCCTCCAACTTGGGCGGAAACCACACAAGCCTTTTATATGGCTAGCAAGCCAGCCGCCACGTGTGAATAATTTAACTCAAACCAATAATGGGGCTTGAATTAGCATACAAATGGCGGGAACTCCTTGCACCGTGCATTTCTTGGATGCAAAAAGAAATGCACCATGCAAAGAAAGTTTCAAATTGGCGGGAATACTTTTTTGCACCAGGGTTCTCTTCTGCAGCAGAAAACTCTACCATGCAAAGAAGCTGCAATTTAGCGGGAACATAATTTAGCGGTGCCGAAGCGCACACAGACAAAAAAACCCACAACTTTGGGTTGTGACAGAAGGTTGGTATTCACTGGTTAATTCCTATACATGACAAAGAGTGGGTCAAGTAATATTTGTGAATAATCTAGGTGATTATTTTGTCAGCTGACAAAAATTGTATGTAAAAGATTATTTGTATTAAGTGATCAGTTTCACAGATAAGCAAATGACAGTTCACAGATAAATTATTTTAACTTTTGTCCCTATCATTCAGCAAATAAATAAAGCCCATTAAATTTAATAAAATAGTCATAATAAGGCACTTGAACTACTTTCACACAAGGCAATCAAATGTCCCTACAAGATAAAATGTAAACAAGCAATTATATTCTATGTGATTTTTTTGAAGCAGCTGTTTTTTTGTAGCGCTCTGAAAGAGGGGCTACATTTTTCACCTAGCCATACATACAGCACATAGGCTCCAAAAATACCCATCATTAAGCTACTCAGTAATAGTGACTATCATATAATTAAGTTCAACATCTTCAGGGGCAGAATCATGCTAAAGACTAGCTCTGTGACACTAAGCTTTAGAAGGGAGTTTAGGCAAAAAAATCCTAAAATCAAATCTAAGGCGATTATAGTTTCCAACATGAGGTCTATTTAAATATATCATAAGGCTATCACGTGTCTGTCTTAGCTGCTTACATGCCCCCCATTTCCATAGCATCTGAGCATCTTAGAGTCTTTAATGTATTTATCCTTCCAAGAACCTCTGAATTAGGAAAATGCCATTATTTCTATTAGCAGATGGGGCATTGAGGTGCAGGGAGTCTAAAGGTAGGTGTACACTAGAGCTAGCCCAGAATTAATAAGGACCTACCAAAATCACAGTTTTGCAAAAATTGCAAAATCTGGCACTGCCTGCAAAATTGGATAATGTCTGTGAAATGCACACACAAAAAAAACCTTACTGAAAATAAAATGCTGGCTCCCCAGAGGGAGCCAGCAGTCCTCATGGCACTGCAGCCTGGCTGCACAGCCTGGTGTAGGGGAAAGAGAGAAAGTGGCTGCTGGCACAAAGGGGAGACCAAGATGTCAGCCACTCTCACCCATCATCACTGATTGGTTGAGAGGCCTGCCTGTCATGCAGCCCTGCCCCTCTCCACCAGTTGACAGTGAGGGGCAGGGATGTATGACAGATAGCACTCACAACCAATCAGTGGCCAGGGGTGGGGCTGTATGATGGACAGCCTTCACAACCACTCAGTGGCGAGGGGCAGGACTGTATGATAAAAAGCCCACATAACCACTCAGCAGTGAGGGGCAGGGCCACTGGGGCCCCTTGACCAATCAGAGGCATGGGGGCCCCACTGCAATAAGCCCATCAAAAATGGCAGCCAGCCCTGTAATCTCCCCGTGAAATCAGCCAGCCACCTCCTCATGTTGGGTAGACTCCTAACAATTCATTCTCATAACACTGCTTATAGTGCCATGCAGATGCACCTACACAACTTCCCATTTAGGAAGTAGGCCAGGTAGATCTGTGCAGTGTTTGACAGCACTGCTGCCTGATATGGTAAGCTTGCAGTGCAGAGATACTCCAAGTGATTTGTCCAAGGTCACATGGGAGGCCTGTGAAGACAGGAATTTCATGGCCAAGCTAGAAACCTCGGCACTGGACCATCTTTCCTCTCTTTGTATAACCTCCATTGAAAAAGAAAAAAAAGGCAGCAGAAAAGCAACATAAACATTTTATATAAGTGGTAAAATTCAAGAGATGATTGAAAGGCTTCAGAAAATGGGTTTCTAATGCTAGAGGCACAAGCATGGGTGACTGGCGCCACCTTGTCAGGGGGGTGGGGTCCCCCCGTGGCCAGTCTTGCTGACCGGGGATGTGGGGGGAAGCAAGCAAACAAATGAGTTACTGTGAGGCTAGAGAGGTCATGGTTCTACTGACTATCAACTCCTTCATGTTACCTGCCCATGTGTATGTTCTGACCCTACAGTACATGAGAATGAACCCATAGCAGTATATGCCTATTTCTTTATTTTATTTATTTTTTTTTTTTTTATTTACTGGAGGGTAAGAATATGTACACTAGGAGTCACTGCAGAACAACTGATACCAAACAAAGCTCCATCTTTCTTCACCTCACAGTTACTTGTTCATAAGCCCATGTCCTAGTAAAGATACTGGCACAGAGCAGAAAATGGCAGGTAATGGAACTGAAGAGAGTTAAAAAGGATTTTTAAAAGCAAGTAACCGAAGGCATAAAACAAGGAACAAGAACTATTGTTACAGGAAATCATTCAGTCTACAAGCTTAGTAGGAATTAGAAAAGGATTAGACTGCTATACAGTTAATGAGAACATCCATAATTATATTGATAGGATGTAATAAAGTGATATTAGATAGGAAGCAATAATAATATATTTAGCAAATGCAAAAAAAGGCATGTCTCAAGGCATAAACCAGTCAATAACTGAGGAAGCTGGGAAGATACTTCACCTATGAATCATAGAATCATAGAAAGTTAGGGTTGGAAGGCACCTCAGGAGGTCACATCTACTCCAACGCCCTGCTGAAGGCAGGACCATCCCCAACTAGATCAGCCCAGACAAAGCTCTGTCTAGCTGGGTCTTAAAAACCTCCAAGGATGGAAATTCTGCCACATCTATGGGAAGATTACTCCGCAACTGCCCAACTTGCAATATCTTTTGAACAATCTTGCATTGACCAGTGCCACAGACATGATACTGGACAAAAACCATTGGTCAGATCAGATTTGGTAATTTCTCACTTAAAACATTAACATTCCTTTCCCCCCCCTTTTTTTTTTGAATTATAGTAACTAAACGGGCCATATTCAGGCTCCAGAGAGAATATGTTTTATCACTTTTGCTTCATTATAATTTCCCTGTAAATTCTAATGTGTATTCATTCTAAGTGGACAACACAGAATACAGCTTAAAATTCTGTTGAACTATATAGTTCAGAGGAATACATCTTATTTTTCTCTTCCACATTGCCAGTTCAAATCAAACATAGACAAGAATAACTGCCATTTGTTACCATGCTATGGGTAGCACGGTATGCCCCACTGCTGCCGCCAGTGCCACTTTACCACCGCCAGTGCCTCCGTGCTCTCACAGCCGCTGAGGGCATGCATCATTCATGCTGCAGAGCTAATTAGGCAGCTCCACAGTAAACATCTCATGTAGACATGCCCACTGTGTATAAAATAGTTATATCAGGCCCCTGCCAGATGTGCAGTTAAAGGATCTGATATGTGACCTGCGTACTCTCACTTCGTGCCATGCCACATGCACATGGCAGGAGACGTGATTGTAGGATCAAGCATCAGATCCCATCGAGCATCAGATGAGATCAAGCATAAGATCCTTATTGTTAGTACAGGGAGAGTCCAGAAGGGTCAGTTAAAGGGACTTCCAGCCATGGAGTGCACCAATCGTCTCCAAGGCTAGGAGCTGTCATCTGGCAGGGCTCCTAGCCTGTCCACATGTTTAATTAATGGCATGACAGAAACCAGGTGCAAAGTTATCACACATATTTTGTGTAATAACTTTGTGGTTTATTCCTTGTTTTATCACATCATTAATTGCATTAACATGTGGCCAGATAACTACTTAAAATGTGATTAACTGGTTAATCATATGCTAGGGGCCTCAGTCTCAATCCTGTTTGCAGTGAGAAAGTGGACAATCCCCCACCCTGACTTCCCCTACCACCAAACCTACAAACAGCACACATTGTTAATACTGTTGGTAGTTGTGTTTCCAACACCAGAGAAAACAACGGGTATGAATAGGCATGAGGCATTTTCCCATCCTGCAGCTCAAGACTTAAAGGCAATGAGGCAATGACCTACCCTAAGATTAAGAGTACCGAGAGGACTGACCTATATGGAGAAGCTTGCAATGCTGCTGACGGAGTTACTCTTTGGACAAATAGACAACTTTAGAGTTTTTTCACTAGCAGTTTCTCAGAAATGTTGATATCACTTATGACTCTAGATCTTCTCTGTGTAAGGACACACAACCGTGTATGTTAGGGTATTTACCTATTTATATTTTTTCTATGTAGAAATTGCTCTTAAGTATAAAGCATTCAATTTAGAATCTGTATCAATCTCATATTCACCTTACTACAAATAAGCAATTTTACTAGAAACAAGTTTGATTAAAGAAATCTTTACATTGTCCTTCAAGCTTTTGTCATTCTTCATTTTCTCTAGAATGCAGCAGCTCAGTTTTTACATTTCCCTAATAAACTAATCAGTTGAGTGCTATGTTTGAAATATTCTGCTTATATAGCTTTCAAAATTCCAGGCATAGGTGAATTTAAAAACCTAAGTTATATGGAAAATAGTCTAGAGCACTTCATAGACTTCATACTAAATTAACTGGCAGTAGCACCATCTATACTTTATCATAATATTCAAATTATTTAGATCTTACTTATTAAAGTTTTGAATTTATTTGTAATGGCAAAAATTGTTGACACATTATTTGTTGGGGTTTTTTTCAGAATGGCAACTACTATTGTGGTCTAGATTTGGTAGCTTAAAAATCAAAAATCCATTTTCACAGTTCATATAAAGCTCACTATACAATTTCTAGCACAGCAAGGAGAGACTCAGTAGATAAGTATTGAAAATGATTTTGAAACTAAGTCAGCGTTTTTAAGGAATTTGATTTATAAAATGCCATTTTTTTCCTTTTGGTAAATCCTTGAAAGCCATTACGGCATTTTTTCTACTTAACTCCTCAATACCCCTGGTGACAAAAAAAGAGGCTATTTACAATATTTAAAGTTGTTTTTTATAAATGCTATATAAAATCCATAGAGACTTTTACTTCTCTAACACTGTTTTACATCAGTGGATAGGTGCATGAGGAAATATATTTTTACATAGAACACAGAATGGTATGGAAGGCGTGCACATTTTAAAATTATAATCTAAATTAAAAGCAGTTGGATCAATATGAACTAAATAATAGTTTTGCTAGAACTTTATTGAAAAAGAGGCATTAATTTAACTAAGCATTAAAAATAATAATTCCACAGGACCCCTCAGTCTAAAGAAACTGAGAAAGGTGGCTATAAAAGAAAAATAAAAACTACTTTTATGTTTCCACTATCTCAACTTCTGTATTCGCTAAGCTTTGAGAACATCTTAGAGTAGCTTTAAATGCTTCCTGAAACTCCTCTACTAAGCTATTGGTTAACCAGGATTGCTAGAGTCCAGCAGTGCTCTAGCCATTCCTCATTTTCCTCATCAGATCTCTTCCTGATTCCCATGCCAGGAGAGGGACAGTGTAGAGGTAACTCTGTGCCCCTGATCTCAGAGAAATGAGAAAGCAGTTGGTGGAGCAGCCTGCTTTATGTTGCAAGAACAGACACTAGGATCTGTCCCTACAATTAGTAGAGACTGAGTTAAAAGATGGGGACCCGTAGACCTCATTCATATTAAACTCTCTATGACTGCATGCAGCTGGAGCGTTTGACTCTGCTCTGAGTAATGGCAAAAGAAAAGGCAAAGCCAAGAGGAGTAGCAATATTAGCACTGTGGAAGATGAATAGGCTGTATGTAGCACTGCCACTTCTGTTGCTATTACTAATTTATTTAGCATTCAGACTTCAGAATTTAGTGAGAATTCTTTTGTCACATCATTCTTTACAGGCAGACACCAGAGAGATGGAAGTTAAACAAATTAAAAACCTGTTCATTGCCCTAGGCATGTTTTACTTTGTCATTCAATTCAGTTCATTTCAACATTCCACTTTTAATAGCTCACTTAGTTAAACTTGAACTTACGACTACTATTACTACTGCTTGTAAAGGCTTGTTGGTGAGGGCCTCATAACTGCTACCTCAGAATACCAGTTGTTAATTTGTTTTGTTACTGTAATATGTTTCATTTGGATCCCCACTTAAAAATGCCTTGTAAACTGCAGTGGATGCTGCATGCAGCAACACAGTCTTTTTGCCTGCTCTTTCTGCTCTGTCCTAGGGACAGTGTTGCCTACAGGATAAAGAACTGGCCTGTGTTCTACTTCTGACTCTGCCATGGGTCTCCACAGTGACCGGAGGCCACTCACGTCCCCCACCCTTGAATGGGGTTATGTGACCCACCGTATACTTTGAAAGCTATTGCTAAAGAATGCTAAATAAGAGGTGGGTATTATTATGGTGATGATTAGAGGACTGACAAACATGACTTATAAGGAAAGGCAAGTGCGGGTAGGAATCCATCCTGGAAACCTGCAGTGGTGCCCTGGTCTAAGAGGTGGTCTCAGCCAAGCATCCCAGACAGAGAACCACTTCCAGGCTATAGGGCCAGCCCGGCCCGAAACCTGCAGCCATAGGGGGCCCTGCAGCTAAGGGCCACCTGCATATGGCTGCTCACCACCCTCCCTCCCGCTGGCTTCTTTGGCCACTTGCCACCCTTCCCTTCCCCTTTCCCCACTGGTTTCTTCAGGGCAGGGGACCCCAAAACTCTCTCTTGCAGGGGGGCCCAAAAAATTGTGGGCCAGCCCTGCCAGGCTATTCTGATCAGAGAAGCCCCGGCTGGCTACTTTCTTGGCCAACGTTCTGTTGGGTGGAAGAGGGTGCAGGGGACCTCTGAGCAACTGTGAACCTTTCATTCACTGTGCTGTATCTTTAATGTGCTTTTCCAAAACATCAGTAAACATCTTTCATGCTAACTGTTCAGCTTAATGCTTCCTGTCACTGGGGACTGGGGAAAGGTGGAGGAGGGAAATTGAGGAATGGGACTTGTGGAAGACTCACGAGGGAACCAGAGTCCTATGTTGGGAGTTCTTCAGGGCTGGCTGTGAAGAGGCACTGAAGCACAAAGTCCTGTGTTGGAAATTTGTGAGAGCTGGCTGGGAGGGAGAAACCAAGGCACAGGCTTCTGGGTGGGCTGGCATGCTTAGTGATCAATTTGAGGCCTGGATAGGATGCATGCAAGGGACAGATTTCGTCACTGTGTAAGCTTTGTTTCTAAAACCCAACGTGCAAACTTTGCTAAATGTGCAGTTGTGCTAATTGTGATGTGGGGTGTGGGCCCAAGTCCCTTACTTAGTGGTCTCCCTGCTGGCTGGGAGGGTCCGTCGGAGTGCTGTGCATGGAAGCATGCTCCCCAGTCTGAGATGGATGGCTCCAAGAAGCTTGATAGCTGCATCTCCATGGATGGGTCTGACTCCACACTGATGGGAGCTGGCTTGGTGAAAATAGTACAAGGCCCTTCCTCCTATATCGTCATTGAAGTTGAGGTACCTTTTTGTGGCACTGCCCTCTGCTACTGGGGTACAGGCACCAGGAGGTCCAGCACTTCATTACAAGTCTAGTTCATAGACCTCCTGCAGGGGTCTGAGGAGGACATTCTCTGGTTCAGTTTGGTTTATGAAGTTAGGTAATTGCTGCTTGCTGCCTTGGAGCCAGCACCTTGGGCAGTGAAGTTCAGGCAGGTGGATAAAGCTGCTTGGGGCAGGAGTTGGTGGGGGACAGGGAGCTGGGAGCATCCTGGGATGCCGGAGGACCATAAATTGTTTGTATTATCTTGATGGAGCAGGCCACCATTAGCTAAATGTATATTACTTAATACAATCTGGAGATACTTCTCACCAAAAAGTCATAAATTTGTTATGATGCAAGTGAATATAGCTCGTTTTGTTGCTTGGACACATGGACTCTCATGCTTTAAATGCCTTCCAGCACGTATTAAGTGTGACATGGACCTATCTTAGCAAGCTTAAAAGGGCCTATTTATCTGTCATGCAATACTGGAAACCCATGAATGCTGACCTCTTTTGAAAAGTGAAACCTTAGAGCTCTTTCAAGACAAAGTACATTTAAATAAACTGCACCATTGCCCTCTCCTGGAGGGAATCGGAACTGCTCTATTGTGTACTGAAAGTTGGCCCTATGCTGATAACCACTAGCGTAATGATGGGTGACTGTCAAAATGAATCTAGGGGGTGCCTCAGTCTCCCATCCCCTACCCGCTGCCCTGCATCCTTCAGCTTCTCAGAAGTGGTTCTGGATCTAGCAGTCCAGCAGCCTCAGTGCATGGTATAGAGAAGCCACTGGTTTGCTGCTGGGGGAAATGTCACCTCCTTTTTTTGCCATTGAAAACTGGTGCTGTTTTGGTGCTAGATGCATGTTGGTGCCTAAAAAGGGAGGTGACATCTCCCCCAACAGCATTGAACCCCTTGCCACTTCCTCTACACTGCCACCACCCAAGATGTAGTACTGGCCAGTTATAGCTCTGCTATAGAAGCTGACAAACGTTCTCCCAGTCTGCCTTCCAGTGGGGGTCCTGGGAACAAAGGATCTAACTACTTTTAACTCAGAGCTTGATTGGTTTTTGAGAGGAAATATACATTTTCCTAAGGCAGAAGGTGACTGGACTAGGAAGTTCTTTTTAGTCTTATGTTCCCAAATCACTACTGATATAAAGTTTTAGAGGTCGTTAGTGCACAGCAGAGAGATTACTATGACACCCTTGCTAGTCAGTGATTATTATTTATTAAATCTTTTTGACAAGATCCTTGATTTGCAAGGTTTACCTTCACAGAACTAAAAATGGCTGCTCCAAATCCCTCCTCCTCCACTCCTAAGCAATGCTGAGGACCTAGATAAAAAAAAAAGGCACCACTTTTCCTGAGTGGAGGTGGACTAAATCTCTGCCCTCCTCCAAACCTGGACAATATGTTGCTAGGAACCCATGCATAAAAAAAAAATTAAATCAGTATCAGAGCTGTTCTGTAAAACACTCAACTTCCTGCGCCCTTTGCTTGATAGGTGTGGGGAACATCCCCAAATCCTCTGCATGTGTGAGGACTGCAAGTTGGCTGCGCAGGAACTGGTTACTCTACATTAGCTGGATCACTAGGGAGATCTCACTGGACACTTGTATCCATGATCATCGTCACGAAGTACACGTGATCAAAATGTAATCTGTGTGGCTTAGTGGCATCACAATTTACACATGTGCCAGGTTTGGGAGTTTTCAATGACTTTGCATTGTTGCAAATTAAACTACATCTGGATGTAGCTTACTTTGCAATGTTGCAAAATGCAATAATGCAGCTATCAGTCTGCACCCCCAAACACAGGAGGGGCAGGCAGGCTCCACAGAAAACAAAGATGGGGCCCCTCACTACTTCTGTCTTTAGCAGGCACCTGGCTGAAGGCAGAAGTGGCAACGGGCCCGATCCTTTTTTTTTCTGGTGAAGACCTACCTGCCTCTCCCCCGCCTGGTGGGTGAGTTACTGATAGGACAAGTGGCCCCTGAGCTGTGGGGGGCCCTGATCCTCCTCCTGAAAAGCCAATGGCACTTTATCGTGCATCAGCAGATGCATGACGAATAGATCCAAGGAGGTGATACTTCCCCTCTATCGGGCGCTGATCAGACCACAGTTGGAGTACTGCGTGCAATTCTGGGCGCCGCACTTCAAGAGGGATGCGGATAACCTGGAGAGAGTCCAGAGAAGGGCCACTCATATGGTTAAGGGCTTGCAGGCCAAGCCCTGTGAGGAGAGACTAGAGAACCTGGACCTTTTCAGCCTCCGCAAGAGAAGGTTGAGAGGCGACCTCGTGGCTGCCTATAAGTTCATCACGGGGGCACAGAAGGGAATTGGTAAGGATTTATTCACCAAGGCGCCCCCGGGGTTACGAGAAATAATGGCCACAGGCTAGCAGAGAGCAGATTTAGATTGGACATTAGGAAGAACTTCTTCACAGTTAGAGTGGCCAAGGTCTGGAACGGGCTCCCAAGGGAGGTGGTGCTCTCCCCTACCCTGGGGGTCTTCAAGAGGAGGTTAGATATGCATCTAGCTGGGGTCATCTAGACCCAGCACTCTTTTCTGCCTATGCAGGGGGTCGGACTCGATGATCTATTGAGGTCCCTTCCGACCCTAACATCTATGAATCTATTAATCTATGAATTCCCTCCATGGCAGCAGCACCCCTGGGGGCTGCCTTGGCCAGCTGCCAGCAGGCCAGGGGCTTCCCCAGCTTGGAGGCAGCAGGACTTCCAGTACCCCGTGCACTTTCCCTGCTGCCTGGGACCACCCAGGAGCAGGCTGACTTGCACCTGAGGCAGTTCAGGGAAGCAACAGGAGGGTGGCTGGGTGCACTGGTGGCCAGAGAAGGAGGTGGGGATAGTACACAGGGTGCTGGAAACCATGGCAGGCTTGGGGAAGCATGGGCTTGGTGAGCTTCCAGCACCCTGTGCACCATCCCTGCTGCCTTCTGTAGCCACCAGCACACCCACCCACCCTCCTGCAACCTCCCCATGCTGCCCCAGGGGCAAGCCAGCCCATTCCTGGACAGTCACAGGTGGCAGGAAGGCAATGGAGACAGTGCATGGGGTGCTTGAAACCCCAGTGGGCTCAGGGAAGAGTTGGATCTGACTGGGAGTTGCTTCCAAGCCTGGGCAGCCCCCAGTTTGCTAGCAGCCTACCTGGGCAGCCCCAGGTGGCACCACCACTGAGGAGGGAGGATGGGGGCTAAGCTCAGGGGCCACTCGGCCCGCTAGCAGCTTCCCCCACCCCCCTGCTATAGGTAGGCTCCAACTCAAAAAAAATAATTAAAAAATGGGCCCCTCATTATAATGTGATGGAAAAATTGAAATAGTGGGTTTCAGTGAAAAAGCCACCTTTTCAATTTAGGGGGCATAAAATAAAATCTTGGGGATTAAACTCCTGTCACAAGTGCCCCCTGTCTTCTTCACCTTTTGTGCCACTGGATTTGCAGAAAGGGGTCTGAGCAGTCCTCAGTATTGAATCCATATGCATAATTTTCCCGCAGAAATAACTGTCATGATGTTGGTCTGCTGGCCTGTAACTTTTTTGGAAGGGGAGGGGTAATCTTTGTATTCATATGAAAAGGATAAAATGACTCTCTTCCCTGCCCCTCCAGGGAGCTAAAAGAATTTGTCACTGATAAGGAAGTCATTTAGAAGGCATTTCTAGGATATCAGTGAGGCTTATAAGCAGCACGGCAGGAACCAGATCAAGGAAACCAACGCAATTAGCAAGCAAAAGTCAACTCCCTCGAGAGGCTGAGAGATCTCTGAATTCTAGCCCTCGCTATTCTATTCTGAAGACAGTTACTTTTGACTGGGTTTTTTTCCTTGGTAAAAACTGGCTACAGATGCAAGTCCTCAAAGCTATTTGCAAGCAATAGGAGTATGAAACCTATTTAGAGCCATATGGAAACATTTTCTACAAAGCCTTAGTGATTTAGGAGCCTATGCTTTGTTTTCAAAGGTAATTTTAGGTCTAGATTGGTGGTTCTCAACCTTTTTTCAGATTCCAGGCGTCGCTGGACGGATTTGCTGCACTCCTTGAAAAATGTTGGCTCTTAGTTTTCATCCTTTTAGACTACAGCAAAATAGCAGAGTAGTTTTTTTTTCTGTTGTAAAGAACTTGGAAAGACCACAACTATGGATCTGTAGTTGAAATCTCTGGGTCTAACTTGTGAATCATGGTGCCCCAGGGTGATAGGGTATCCTGTTTGAGAATCACTTGTCTAGATCCTCCAAGGTGACTAACTCCTTAATCTGGGTAGAAGGAGGGTATATCTCACAGTAAGTCAGTGAGACAAAGGCATCTTAAATTATTTTTTAAATGAAAGTGACTTCTGTTCTTAGATTATTTAAGGTGATTTTGAATAGCCATTTGCATGAACAGGATTAGGATGCTACACAAAACTGCAAAGGTATATCTAGCAATTGAATAAACATAGGGCCCATTTTTGTGCACAGAGATTCAAATGGAGAGACTGTATTAAAGGCCTTGATTATTCTTTATACTGATATAACTCCATTACATCACTGTTGTTACATCTGATTCAGAATGAAATAAATGAGAAATAAAGACCAAAGTCACTGGTACTTCATATTGTGTTTGTGGTCATTCATGGACAGATGTCTGAGGCTGACATGTTGGCTGTAACAGTTGCTATCCCAGGCCTGGCCAGCTTGTTTGGTCCGGTATATCACTTGACTGGTTTAGTCTGATGTCTGCCCTTCACTGCCTGTCCTTCACTGATCATTATCATGTGAGCCAGAACTTCTTGGGTTGTCTCTTCCTTTCATGCTGGTCCCATGAAGTGCTGCTGAAGGATAGACAATGACAGAGAGATATATCGATGGGGCAGAGACAGAAAATCAGAAATCAGTGGGAGAAACACAATAGTATGCTGAACTGGACCTCCCAATGACTGAGGATTACCAATAAAAGATGAGCTCATGTGATACAGCTAGGATTTAGTTATTTTATGAGGTGCAAATCTGCCCTGCCTTTTACTGAAGAAGGACAGAGTTCCTGAAAAAAGAAGGGCGTTACCAGCCATTCTCCAGGGAATCCCCCAAGGAATTTACTCGATCGTTCCAGTCCTCAACTCTATTTAAAAAAAAAAAGAAAAACGTGGAAGGAGTGGGGGAAATAAATGATCCATCATGTCATTATTTCAGTCACCAATTCAGCCTAATGTCCTACATAACCATTTTTTAATTATTTAAGTCTGGTCTCACAATTTTCTTGTTGACCAGACACAATTTTAACAAATTCTATGTAAGGTTTCAATAAACCTTTTCTTTGAGCTAATTCAGTCTCTCCATCTCTTCTTTGTATCCCTTTTATTGACAGACAACATAATGGGTTGTTGCAATATTTTATAAACTTTCACCTACTTTCAAAGTTGAGCTCACAATTACATCTACAGACCCTAATAATACAACAGGAGGCATGACATGACAACTTTTTCCAACAGGAAATAGTGGCTTGGGCATCATTATTCTACCAGGATATGTCATTCAACTGGCTGGAAAAATATTTATTTTCAACTATTTCTTGCCCTTGCTCATCATTTTCAACTGTCATGCTCAAACCATGACAGAATCATGAATTATGCCAATCATTAACAGGGAATCTGTTATTGAACTGTTACAGCATATGAAATGCAACAAACATCTTCATTCCATGATGGAGCTGAATATAAAAATAAATTTGAGGTGATGTTTATTGTTATACAGTGAGGCAGAAATTTCACTGCTATTATTCTGTGACTGACATGGTAGTTGCCATACTGGCTGCTACAGGACCAGGAAGGAGATTTACTATATACTGAACTTCAACAGTTTTATCAGACTGCCTGAGATATTTCTGTGGCCTCAACCACTCTGATACCAATCATCATGGCACCATTGTGATGAAGGGAAGAGCTGATCCAATGTCATAGATGGGAAACTGCAGCAGAGAAAGACTAAGGGCTAGAATGATCAGAAGACTTAAGCACCAGGCCTGTGCAAAGCAGCTAGTATTCTCTTTGGATTTGGATTTGGCTGATTCAGGGGACAGTGATTCAATTTGGTGATTCAAATCACTGTCCGGATTCAATTCAGTCAAATCTGATTCAGAGATTTGGCTGCTGCCGAATCAGCTGAATCTCTGAATCACACAGGCCCCACCCCCAATCTGCTCTCCCAGCCCCGGCTCTTGGCTCTTTGAAAAAAAAGATCCCGCACTCATCAGCTGCTGCCAGGAAGGGGGAAGGGAGTGATCCCCGCTGCCCCACACTGCCCCACACTGCATGGAGGCTCTGCCATGAGCCTCCAGAAGCCCCGAGGCTGCTGCAGCAGCCAGTGAGGTGGGGATTTTTGTTTTTAAAGGGCTGGGAGCTGGGGTGGGTGAGGCAGCCATGAAGAGGTGCTAGGAGAGCAGGCAGGGGTTATGGGACTCAGGGCAAAGCCACCCATGCAACGTGGGGCAGTGGGGGGTAGTGAGGATCGACCTCCCCTCCTGGCAGTAGCCGGTGAGTAGGGCCTTTTTTTATAACACCTGGGAGCTGGGGTGGGTAGGGCAGCCATGTCGGGGGAGCTGGGACAGTGGGTGGGGTTGTGGGGTGCTCAGGGAGGCTGGAGAAGCAGGCAGGGGATGAGCCTGGTGGGGCTCACCGTGGTGCCCGGCCACCCATGCACGCAGCCCCGGTGGCCTCAGCATTGTGAGCCCAGAGTACGGGGTCCGGCAGACACTGGCTCCTGCCGCCTCGCCCCACAGAGGTCACGCCAGGACCCCACTTGCCGAGGCTCCCCTGGGGTTGCCCTGCCGACTGCCTATGCCAGGTGCCACGCCCCGGTCCCGCCCCATGGCCACCAAGCCTGGCAGGTCCCAGGAGGCAGGAGGGACACCGGGGGCAAGGGGCCGTGCCAGAGAGAAGTAAAAGCAGGTGCTGTCCCCAGCTTGTCCCATCAGGCACAGCTGGGGTAGCCCTGCGCTGCGCAGCCCTTGGGGCAGAGGCGGTGGGACCTGGCTCACATGATGATCCCAGCCCCACGGGGGTGAGAAGCTCCCCTCCCCTCCCCCACCTGCCTGTCCCGAGCGAGGGACCTCGGGCTTCAGAAAATGTCTTGGTGGCCACATGGCGGCCCACGGGCTGTATGTTGGAGAAGCCTGCACTAAACCATCCTCCTTCCATCTTAATTTGTGTAGACTTATATTGCAATATATACCAGGACCCTAACAAGGCTCCATAACAATTCCAAATCCAAAAATGAAGTATTAATTATATAAGTTATACATTTGGCAAAGATCAAATTACCATGAAATTCCCTCTATAAACCCACAGTTTATACACTTCACAGAGGCAAAACTCACAAGGCTTGGGGTTTGAATGCAGTTCAAAAAATCAACATTTGGGAGCTGCTTAGAATTTATTGAATTCTTTGGTTTAGAAACACATGAAAATATTAATGGTGTGGTTCTGGATCTTAATCCTAAATAACAAATATCCTGTTTCTAGGGGATCGTCTGTACCTATTAGATTAGGTCCTTTTTTGATGCTTTTTATTTGGGCTAGAAGCTTTTTAAAGTTTTTAAAAAGATTAAGCATCAACATATGAGTGACTGTGTGTGTGTGTGTTGTGAATCTGAAATGTTCTTTTTCCTGTCTGAAGCACTTGGTAATAGTAGCAGCACTCTTATTAGGGTTTACAGAAGAAGGAAGAATAGGAAATATTATTCTAATTCTTTGCATTACAAACTTGTGCTTTTATATTAATTGTCTGCAAAAAAGTGGCAAAGTGTGAACATGCTTCCCATTAAAAGTTGGTCTTCTTCTTTCATATAGTGATACCCATAGACAAATCAATGAACGTCCACAGTCTAGCTTGGTTAAGGCCTGCTAAGTTCTGTAGTCAACTACATGCAAACGACCAATGTAGCTAGTGTCGCGTCTGGCCAGCTTCAGCTCCCCAACATGACAGGCCAGGTTCCTATTTGAAGGCACGCTTTAGCTCAAGTCTAGAGGAAGGCTTAAACCTGTACTTACGTATCCATACAAAATTACTGTAAGCACTCTGCCACCATACACAACTTGACTAAAATGGTCAGAATTAATTCTTTTGATGATTCTATTTCTGATCCATGTTGTTTGCATTTGTGACCTCGTCATGTCAGTCACAAAGTCTGTCTACACGAAAGTATTTGTAAGCATTGTTTAAAAGGTGGAGAGCTGCAAGCAGTGGAACTTCAGGTTTGTAAATGAGAGGTGAAAAGATTCTAGTTACCTCAATGCAACTGCTCTGCTTGGCAGCACCTGCGCTGCCAGGGGCAGCATAAGAAGTGCCTTGATGCATTTATTAGACATGTTTGTGTTAGGCATATATCTTTGGATGCTGGATGTAAAAGGTTATTCTGAATCATGTTAATGTGCATATCTAAAACAATTTATAAATACAGACTGACAAATAGGCTTGTTGGCAGCGCTGCCTCTGGGGAAAGAAAAATGCTGGGTTATAGAAGAAATTTTTCACACCAGAAGTAATTTGAAACCAAAAAACCCCCCTAAACTATCTGAGAGACATTGAAAAGTACCTCCAAAAGAAAACTGCAAACTGTCTAGTGCTAAATCATGTAAAATAATACAATTATAAGTATGAAGAAATGGTACATAATGGAGGATTAAAAAAAATCCAAAAGCCTGTGGCAAAACACGTCAAACTTCCTGGACACTCCATCGCTGAACTCAGGATTGCTGTTCTCAGACCAAAAAAATCAATGCCAGTTTGAATGGGAAATTGGAGAATAAGAAATCATCCACAAATTGGACTGTGTTAAGTATGGTTTAAACAGGGATTATAGGTTCTTATCTCATTACATGCAATAGTTTTGTGACCCCCTTTTCTTCCTGTGTTTTTACTGCTTCTTTGGCTTTTCTCGCCAAGAACGGCCCCCCTCCTCACTCTTTCTCTCTTTTCCTCCGCTTTCTCTCTTTGCCTGCCCCAATCCCCTCCCTTGTCTAATTGTATTGTATTTGTATTCTGATTTCTAATTAGAAATGTAACTCTAATTATAATTTGCATTCTAATTTCTCTTTCATTCATTCTTTCATTCTGCTTTCTGCCGTCCTTTCACAGATTCTGATGAAATGAACTTGGGTTCATGAAAGCCTCTGCTCTTTTTCTATATAGATATCTTATTTAGGTAGTCTATAAAGGCATATATCTATCCTACCATCTGACTGACTTCAGACTAACAGGACAAACTATCTCCCTCTGACTTCAAAAAGTCTTTCATTTACTGTATATGTATCATGTCAAATACAGTAATTGAATCACCACTTGATAGTCCACTTTAACATTTAATCATCTTTTCCTCAGAATCCCACACCAGTATAGAGTACAGAATGGGTAAAATACTAAATATAACTGATAGCTGATTGCAGGGGTGTAGGTGTAGCCGTGTTGGTCTAAAGACATAGGCAGACAAGGTTCCTTGGGTGAATCTGATATCTTTTATTAGACCAACCCAAATAGTTGGAGAATAGTTATTAAGCAAGCTTTCGGGTTCAAAAACCCTTCATCAGCTTGCTTAATAACTATTCTCCAACTATTTGGGTTGGTCTAATAAAAGATATCAGATTCACCCAAGGAACCTTGTCTGCCTGATAGCTGATTAACACTTAAAGGACAATGACAGTTTAAAAATGAAAATCATTGATTACAATCTAACCAACATTTAATGGTCCCAGATTTTGGCCATAAACAGAGAGAGTGGAGAAATCCTTCCTGCAAAAGAAAATCCCCATTAGTATAAATCCAGTATAATAAGTCTTAACCAGACCAGTTGTGTCCTCCTCCATTTCCCAATCCAGTATAGGCAGATGCTGGCAAAGCAGAACTTAACTGTTCCAATTCCTCCACTGATGCAAAGTTTCATAGGAACCAAGCTCCAATAACAAGCAGAACTTGACAGACAGAACAATTAGGCCCTACATTTTAAAACACACATATAAATTGATATATAGATATAAGATACCCTTCACCGTGTTAATATATAATCATTAGATTATTAGGAATACAAACATTATAATAATCTAATTTTTTCTTTCTTAAATTGGTTTCAGTCAGCATCATGGGAGAATAACATACCATATCGCAGTCTGTTGTAAAAAGCAATAATCTTCTGTTTAATGTTTTCTAGTTTAACATTAACACTGGTTACTAGCTTGCAGTTTCTCTTGGTGTCTGTGCCAAAGCAGAACTTATGCATTGTAATCTAGTATAAATGCCAACAACTATTACAACTATTTTCACTAGGTTCTAGGTACTCCTTTTATACACTGATGATTCTTTCTCCATTTGTCAAAGGCCCAGATCCAAAAAGAGACCCATCAAGGGTTATGTGTATTTTGTTCTCTACAGATCTAAGCTACACCACATACAGAAAATCGTGTAACATAAATTGATCCTCCTCAGGCTTTTTGAATGTCTGTCCTAGCCTTACGGAGCACAATTTTGAGTACTGCAACACCTCCCTTTTAGCTGATGACTGTCAAGATAAAATCTAGGATACAGTGTGTAATGAGAGTTTGGAGCCTCACAAAAAACAGATAAGCAGGGCCTCAGTTGAGCTCATTGGAAAACAGAAAGGATAAGGGCATGTCTTTAATCCTGTGTCTCTCCAGGACTCAAAGCTACCAGGAAGTACAACTACTTGGGGTTCACAGCTCAAAACCTTCTTCCGTTCAAGTATTTCATATTAATGGTCATTGGGTCAAATATGTAAACAACTCTTAGTGCAAGGACTGAAACTCAGAATTCTTACATGAGTGTTTCCTCTGCTGTGTCCAATTAATCTTTAATTCTTTTATGCATAATTTAAAAGTTTCAATAGACAGGGTGGTGAATGCACCCCCTCCCCAAGCAACCTATGACTATGTGGTTAGGGCACTTTTAGAAACTAGATTTGAATTGTGTAAGGCAAAGGAAGGAATTCTACCCAGGTTTCATACATCCTTTGCAGCTGCTCCAAACCAGGGTGCTATTTGGGCAAAAGAGGAGAGTGCCATACTTAATGGGTGTGGGAAGGAACCCCCTCCTCCTTCTTGTCCTGCTTAAAAAAAATAAATAGTTGCCTTTGCATTTCATGTGAACCCCAATCCAAGAAGTGTGCTCTGATAATGCCTACTAAAGCAAGCCCCTCAAGTATGATAGATGGAGGACTACCTATTACATGAATCCTAATGGAGAATAGGTATGAGATAGTCACTGAGCTGTTCTGCCCTGTCCAAACTAAGTTCTGCATCTGGGTGCATAAAGAAGCAGAACTTTAGGTGCTTAGGAACTTTAACAGCAAAAGTAAGGTATCTAAATGTTTTTAGGATTAGGCAGGGGGCTTTGAATATTGACATTTTGGGAGTAGGAGTGTAAATGATATTGAAGACCCATCTCCACTCTCTCTTCCAGCACTCTGCCCAGTTCCAGACTAGCCCCTCCATTCTCTGTGAATCCTTTCCTGATGCAATAAGTCATAATTTTCTTTCCCAGTGCCTCTTTCCCACTCACACTAAGTATGGCACTCTACACTGAAAAATGCATAACCCCTCTCTGCTATAAAAAAATCTAACCTGAAACTGCTAAATTTAACCCTGCTAAATATCGCTTAACTGTTGCTATTATTGTTACATGATTCCTTTAAAAATAAAATACAAAATGTTTAAAAGATGTCTCACTTGATGAACATACTATCTTAGGGTGCTGCTACACTTTACACTTCACATGTAGTACCTCTAAGGAATGTAGGCAGTATGAAAGTTAGTATGTGCTATGAGCAGTTGCACGTTAAGGGTTAATGGCCTCTTTAAAGTGCACAGCTCTGACTTGCCACTAGAGGAGGCAAGCAGGGGTGTGGTTAGGAGCTGCCAAGTCTACCCGGTTCTCCAGTAGTTCCCTGATCATTTGACCTCATGACAGCTCCCTGGCAGCTCCCCAGTAGCTCCCCACACACCTGCCCCCAGCTCTCCATGCAGTGAGTGCCCAGCCCTCCCCAGGTGTCTGTCAGTCTAGAGTTTTGGATGATACACTTCTCAAGTTGAAAGGGCTGGGAACCATGAATCCAGGGATACTGGAGGACTGCAAATTGCTGGTAACAGCCCTGTGAAGCAGACTAACGTTACTGCAACACAAGCTGTGTAATACCAGCTGGAGATAACCCTTGCTTGAAAATGCACAATTTTGAGACATTCAGAGGGTATTAAGTGCATCCTTTCCTGTCTTAATGCCTGGATGTTTCTGCCTTAAGAACATTTGATATGTAGGGAAGGTGACATCTAACACTCTTAGAATAAAGCAATATTACCTCCCAAGTGTCCAAAAATAATGTTATCCAACTTAGCCATATATGGGTGTTTATACACGTGCTCTGGGAGAGGGGGTCACTTTAATTAGGGCAGTTCTGAGAACCTGATACATGTGATATATGTGACTGTCTGAGAGCCGCAATAATTAAAACTTCCAGAGCGTCACATGAATCAGTGACCCTATGCTAAAAAATGGCGATGGGGGCACTTTAACTAAAGCTCATTGAACAAGCATGAGGACGCTGATACAAGTGATCCTGGAGTCTGCTGGAGAGAAATAGTAACCATGCTTCAGCAGACTCAGTTAATCAGCACATCGGAGCAGCCTTGCTACAGGTGTGTAGGTGCCTTCTGAGATTACTTAACAATCACAACATTTAAAAGAATTATCTTTGTTTTTTTTTAAAGTAGAGTCATGCTTTCAAGGTGATTGCAGTCTTTTATTCTTGAAACCATAAGAATTAGAAATTACTTTTGATTAAGCTGACATGTGAGATCTTCTTGTGAAAAGGTCTTTAAGAAATTGGCACAAATACAAGACTAGTGATAAAAATTTAAGAGCTGTCATTAATGCTATAGCACAGGAACCCTTCTTTAATTAGTAATCCAGGGAAAGATTCAAAAAGAACACAAAGCTTGGGTGACCATACATCCTGGTTTGGCTGGGACAGTTCCAGATTCTGTAGGCCACTCCCAGCCAGTTGGTCAAAAGTCCAGAGCTGGAGTCCAGAGAAGAGGCAGAGAGGCATGGTGTACCAGGAAGGTGGGTGGGAAGGCACTGCTGCCACTGTAGGAGCAAGGAATGTAGGGAACTGAGATATGGCATCTTACATAGGGTCACTATACATACACCTTGCTCCCACACACTAGAAGTGGTGCCTGCCCACCCACCTCCCTAGTACACCATGCCACTGTGCCTCACCACCAGACTCCAGCCTGGGTCTTTTGACCAACTGGCTGGGACTGGACTAGAGAATCCAGGACTGTCCTGGCCAAATTGGGATGTATGGTCACCCTACATAAGGCCCATTCCTGGAAGGGGCAGTCATGGCCCCAAGTTAGGTGCCTACAATCCACAAACAGAAGAGGGTCAGGTGTTTGAGAATGGTATCTAAACCCCAGAACCCTCTTGTGAACATAAGCATCTACAGTTTTTCTTTTAAAAAATGGGCAGTGTTTATTCTTTCTGGGGGTGGGGGAGGAGTTGGAGGGAAGGAGTCATGCATCCTGGGTGTATTCCTATCAGTGTCTTCTTCCTTTTTAATAAAACCCTAATGATTAAAGCTGACTTGCCCAGGATGTAGAAATCTATGTACAGCTCCCTCTACTAAGGAGATCCAAACTGACATTAGCCATATCCTTGAAGAGAGGTCTAACAATCTGCAGCATAGAAGAGCTTGGTTTATACAAAAAGATAAAAAATTCTTTGGAGGAGGACCTGGATTCCAGCTCTTTCCTTCCTCAAGAAGAGTCCTAACCACTACATTCAATCCTAAATTCCTTCTGTGACCTACTGAATCTTTTATTAATTAATGAATACTGTAAAATCTTGGGAATGGTTGATGGGATTTGGATCCCTTCAAGCAGATGTATATTAATAGTTGCTTAGTTAGGAAAAACACAATGCATAGTAAAGGAAAACCTAAGAGAAGTGAAAAGTCTTTATATCCTTCTCAGTTTTCCAAAAGTTGTGTATTATTGCAAATAATAAGCATACTTGGTGGAACAAAAAATAAAGCTACTTAAAAGACTGCATAGCGGTTCATTAAATTATTCATTTAATCATTATTGATCTCAGATGAATTAGCAAATGGTGTGCTCTAGCTGAGCACAAAGTTATTCATCTTTGATTTTAATCTTTGAGGAAGCTGAGTTACATGATATTAATGAAAAACACAAACAGAACACAACAGGCAATTTTCTCACAGAATCTTTAACAACATAAATTACAAACTTGGTTATGTTCAGATTAGCTCAATAGCAGGCTTTTAAATTGCAGCATTTGTGCCACAGCCTCATTTAGGGAATGCTGTAAAAACACAGGGTTGCAAGAGGAAGTCTGAGAAAGAAGGATGTCCTTATGATTATGACTATAGAAGGCCTCTGCAGCTATGGATTCAGTTCCTGCTGTAGACCACATATTTTGTGCAAATATCATGGGATCCCTCAGTTCCTTAGAAGAGAAGACTTAACAGGACTTCTTCCACTAGCACAGCAGTGTGATGGCAAATTGAGTAATAACCATAAATTATCTAGGCCTACTTCTAATGGAACTGAGACACTGCAGCAGTGGGGCTTTGTCCCCACTCCGCCATCCTGCCCCAGCCTCCTGACAGCTTCAGCTTGGAGCTGTGGGCAACTTTTCACTGCATCAGGAACTGGGGGCAGAGGGTGGGAGAATGAAGTCTCCCTGAGATGCAGACCTGGACCTGTCTCCCTTCCATGTCCCGAGCCAGTGAGCTGGATGGGGGAGGTCCACATGGCAGGGGGGTTTCATTCTCTTGCTCACATCCCTCCCCACCTGGCTGTGTAGGGAGTAGACAGAGCATTTTCTGTTTTCTCTCTGTGAAGCTCAAGGTCAGTGCTGGGTTTGTATTTACCTAGAACATATGAGCACTGGCCAAGACTAGCAGGCTGCCCAGTGAGGGACCCCTTGGATGCCAGTGGAAAGCAAACTAACTTCAGTTGTGATGGGATCTGGTACAGATGTTCGATAAAGCATTCTAATCTAAAATGCTTTAGTCTGATACCACATCCATCCAGGTCTAACTTAGTAAGATCTGTCATTTTTAAAGTGCTCTATGTGCCATGCATGTCTGTTTGGTTACCCCTGTAGAGCTCCTTCTCAGCGCTTATCATGTGATAAGTGTAATATCTGTACCTAGCCCCAATTTCAAGATTACACTACCAACCACTTCCGTCTCAAAAAACAGTTCAGTCACCCCTAATCCTGAGGTGTTTAACTTCACTAGCTCCTTTCCTGTATGTTTAAACTTCTACAGGCACATAAAGTTCTGCTTCTACTTATGCCCATAACTGTGCAGTCTGGACACCTCAGTGTGTAGCTCATGTCGAAACCCAACTGAAGTTCAGAAATTAGGAAAAATATTTAAAGGTATTTCTCAATAAATGAGATAGAGGCCAGCTCTGCCTCTATCTCAGATGCTGCCTATATTTAGGTACTGCTTATACTTAGGTACCTAAGACCTATAATTAGTTACTACAAGAGGCCATATCTAGTAGGTGTATTTAGAACATACCTTACAAGCATCTACAAAAACTAAGCACTTCACATAATATAGCATTGTCAGGTACTTCCTAAGAAAAAGATAAGAAGGCAGAAAGATCTAAAAAAGCTATATAAAAAGCTAGTTCAATGGTTCTTAACCCAAACCCAGAAATGAGATCAGGAAGTTGTCCTGAAAGCATATCCTTTTGTTGCTCTCAACCTTACTTTCCCCAGCATGTTTAAGAGCAGTAGTGTGAGTACACTGGGATTGGCTTCACCATAACATTTCTCAATTTGAGAGATCTGCACAGGGAGTGGCTTGTGTTTCTTGGTGGTGCCCTCAGGAACAGTGGGGGAGTGGTTTAGACATCCCTTTACTAAGAAGAGAAGACTGAGGGGGTATTTGATAACAGTCTTCAAATGTCTGAAGGGTGGTTATATGGAGGATGGTGAAAGACTATTCTTTGTGGCCACAAGAGACAAAACATTGGGGGAAATTTAAGTTGGAGATGAGGAGGATCTTTCTGACTATGAGGGTGCTTAAGCACTGGAACATGTTACCTAAAGAAGTTGTGGAATCTCCATCCCTAGGAATTTTCAAAAGCAGATTGGACAGACACTTGGCTGGGATGGTTAGCCAAGGACAATCCTGCCTTCAGCAGTGTGTTGGTGCAGTATAGGATAGGGCCACAGGCCCCAGTGGCCCTGTGCTTGACTTGACTGGGCCATAGGGGTACGGGCTCACCTGATCCAGTCACTCCACAGAGCTCACCCCATTCTCATCTGCCACGTCTTGATGTTGAAGGCCTGCCTGTGCTCTATTAGGCGTGCCCGAGTGGCCTTTGCCCGGGCAGTGAATCTGGTTTGTCCTGAGCTTGCAGGTGGACCCCAGAGGGTGCCTCGACTGACGTCAGAAGACCCCCTTAACTCACTTGCCACGACTTTGGATGGATCCTCAGTGGAGGGGGTCTCCTTTGAGGGAGACTCCAGGGTCGTCACGCCTCTTGGCAGGCACTCACAGGGCTCCAACCTCCCTTACACCCCAGTCAAATGCCACTTTCTGAAGCCGGTCTTCGAGCCTCACTTTATTACTGGCCCCTACTTGTTTCTTCACCCAGACTTCCCGTTGTTCACCAGCAGCGGGACCTGGTGTCCTGGGCCGGGCTCTGGTGTGAAGGCAGAGAGGCCCTTAATTTCTACCACCCTTACCCTTATTCTAACACCCGCTGTGACACCACATGGAATACCTACCGCCGTGATCGCCTGAGGGAGTGCAACCGTCAGGCCAGAAGGAGCCTAGAAGGAAAGTAGAGTACCCCAGCCCGTGGGCCCTGTTCTTCCCCGGTACCTCGGTGTCCCCCGGTCCAGGTGCTTGTCCCCATTTGGGGTTTCACTCTCCCTCCTCTAGGTGCTGCTTCTATCGGGGGATGTAGCTAAGGTCACCTAAGGTCCTATTGCCTCGGCTAGTTCCTCATGGAGATGCAGTGGGCCTTCCTGTCAACACCCTCACTCCACTAAACTTTCTGGTTCGGGACTTCCTGCCGCCTCTACCTCAGCTATCCCAGATGAGGTTCCTGCCGGTCTTATTCCCATGGCCTTCGCTCCCTGCTGTCCCTTGGGTCCTGGTTTCCCCATAGCTGTTCCGGCTTTCCCCACGCTCGCTACCTTCACCACTTTCGCTGCTCCCTCTGCTCTCGTCACTCATGCTGTCCCCTTCGTTCTTGCTGCTTTTTCTGCCGGCTCCTTTGTTGGTTTCTTCACTGGCTTCACTGCCAGCTCCTTCGCTGGCTTCGCTGCCAGCTCCTTTGCTGGCTCCTCTGCCGGTTTCTTCACCGGCTTCGCTGCCACTGCCGCAACTGCAGCAGCCCTCACCATCCCGCGCTGTCAGCCACCGCGGATGCAAGCTGCTCACCCCAGGTTTTCCTGCGGGCTCTCTGATAGCCTGCCCACCCCCTGTGCCCTCGGGGTTGCCTTTTATTTCCGCCGGGTGGTGTCTCTTGCTGACGTCACCCGGCTCCAGCTGAATATGGGCGTGGCTAATGAACCGCGCGGGCAGCTTTCCAGCGTGTGCTCCCCTGCACCTTCCGGCCCCTGTGAATGGTAAGTAGGGGCTTTCTTCACCTTCTATTTTGGCCTGGGGTTCCCCTATAGCCCTGGCGTCCCCCTCTTCTAAACCGGCGTCCCAGGGACAGATACTTTATTGGGCAGGTAGTCAGTTCTGCCGTGGATTGACTAGGATGTCTGGGGCTTGGTTCTTCTTCTGGGGCTCCTACCTCCCCTACCGTCCATGTGCCACTCAGTTGTTAAAGCACTGGTCTTGTCCTTGGAGCTCAACAGGTGTCTTCTTTCTTTTCTTTGGACTTATAGGCTTATGGCTGCCTTGAGCCTGTCTCCAAGATATGACAGTCACCTTTGCCCTAATAGTCACCCTGCCAAAGTGCCATGAATGTAAAAGGAACTAAAGAGGAACACAGGACATACAGTTTGAACTCAGGTAAATCTCTCAGTCTTTTGGGCCTTGCAGCTTACTGGCAGAGTCTTTCCACTGCAGCACACAAGAGGCTCCAGAGGGCAGTGGAGTCTCTCCCCTTCTCACAGGGCCCATCCTCTCTCAACTAAAAAAGGGAACTGAAAAAGGACCCTAGCAGGGCTTGCCTCAGTGATGAGAAGGCCTCAGCCTTGGGTGCTTCAGCCTTGGCTCAGTGTCTCCCAGATGGGTCTGAGCACACCTGGGTGCAAGCCTTTTCTTGGCCCTGACTAGCTTTGCAGGCCCGAATATGGGAACTCATCTTCAAGCCTGAATCTCTTCCCTTTTTCCGTATGTCACTGGGTCTTCTCCTTCTTGGTCCCAGGGTCAGGGTCCAGCCTAACCAGCATCCCCCCACACCCACCCCCTTCCTCAGCAAAACCCCAAAGTAAAAAAAAGAAAAAAAACATAATCTTAAACTGAGTGTGGTTGCCCCTCATGTGGCCAGCTGCTCTCCCAGTGAGACTTCCTGCCAGCTCCCACCACTTCTCCTGCTACAGGCTTGAAGCTGGTGTCTCCCAGATTATCAGAGCTCCTCTGAGCTCCCATGCTGGCAGACAGCCAGCTCCTCTTCCTCTGGAACCTCTCATCCAGTGTCCTGATGCTCCCATGTCTCTGCTGTTTCCTGGAGCCCATCCCGCTCACCTTCCAGCCTCAGCAGTGGGCCAGAAATACCTGAGCAGCTGCGGGGTGGTCCAATCTGAACCAAACAGCTGCTAATAAAGTGTGGTTCCTGCAGTGTTCTCTGTTCTCTTAGCATTGCTGGCTCCAGTGAGGCAGGTGGGTCTTTGGCTGCTGTGAGTTCAAGTGGGGCTTTTCTCCTTTCTTCACAAAGGGGTCTAGACTAGATAACCTTGTGAGGTCCCTTCCAACCGTACTATTCTGATTTTATGATGTACTGTCCTAATGCACTATACCACGGGGATTTTCTTCTTTAAAAATCAGGCACCTAAAAATTGGGTATTGAAGTTTAATTCTGTGAGAGCCAGACAGGTACTGTTGGCTACAAAGGGGCACTCACAGGATCATCATAAAATTCTAGTTTATTGGATGGATGCAAAATTCAGACCATAAACCTTGGTGCTGATCCCTTCAAACATACACACACATTCATGCACACACACACACTCACAGTAGCTAGCTATGAACACTAAGCACCGGTGTCAAGATATATCTATCCCCAAGCACTGAAGTCTGCCATCGATGGCCAGTCAAGGCTTCTTTCAGTGTAATGTTGCTTCAGAAGGGGGATGCCGGCTGGTCCTTCTGGCTGGACAGGCAAGGTGCTGGTCAGGTCAAAGAGGGTGCCATTAGGGGTCATTCTTCACTGCCTTTTATCCCTCTCTGGCAGACTTTGGTGACTCCCCAATTCTCGGGCTTACCCAATCCAGGGGTCATTGACCTCAAGGGATGTCCTTCTTGGTAGCTGCTGGATGGCAGCTGTCAGCCCCAGGGGTCACGTCCACAGGTATGTGCAGTCTCGGGAGTCCGTTGATGAATTTTGATTGATTCACTGCTCTGATGAATAGAGCTCTGGAAGTGGTTGATTATAGGGTATTTCAGTCCCAAGGGTCTGTTTCCAGCATTGATTAGTTCAAACCAGGGCTTCCATACCTTTAACAGTGAAGTTTCAGGGAGTTCCTGGCTCTGTATTGATTCTTTCCTCCTACTTAGTCTGTGGTACGTAGATGTTAATTACCGCTCATTAACTTGCTTAGCCAGACTAACTACTGTGTTACACAATCAACCATGATTCATTCAGGGACACTCTCCATACAGAGATTCCTGCCCTTGCTAACATTGTTACATGGTACAACTTAATTTTAAACTTAAAGTGCATTTGCAAAAGCATCTACAAGCTCTATTTTCACTACAAGTGCACCTTATATAATAATAATAATAATAATAATAATAATAATAATAATAATAATAGAAAAGAAAAAGAGAGGGGAAGGAAGAAAAGGTAGAAAAGAGAAAGCATCCTCAAAAGGAGGCAACTACTGCAAAAGGGGCTTTTGCCATATGGAGGAGTGGCACATTTGAGGGTGGGGCAGGCAAAAAGGTTTCTTGCTACAGTACCTGAGACAGAATGTGTCTACAAGATTTTCTACAGCTTCACCATCCACATAAAAGGTGCTTAGTCTGTTCCATCCACTAACTCTCCCCCATCTTGGTGGGCCTGCTCAGAGAGGTGGTAGGTGGGAAGCCCTTGTTCTGTAGCTCCTTTGTAGGAAGGACGCAGCTTCCATCAATGCTGCAGCATTCAGGTAATGCCATAAACATGAAGCTGGAATCAGCTGTACTTGTGTAACAACAGTAAACTTTCTTAGTCAAAATTTTCTGTCTGTCCCAACATTCATACCGTTGAGCAGTTGGTTGCTAACTTCATTTCCATGGTTTGCTACATTTCAGCTATACTTGAGAAGTGCATTGAGATGGTAGTGCTGCAAAAATGTAAAATATTAATATTATGATGCTCATTACAAATAATCTTATAAAAATGACTGCCAATAACCCATTTAAAGCAAAGCCCATAAATAATCTTTTTAATAGGAAAAAGGTCTAAATCAATTGATTTTTCCCCCCTTAGAACTGATTATGCAGACAATTTATAGGCAAAGTAATTTAAATTTACTAGAGAATCCAGATTATGGGTAGAGGAGATTAGCAGGTTGTGAATCTCATGGGGTACATTCATTTTTCAGTTTAAAGGAGGTTTGGATGGACTTTGCTTGCAGTACTGACACAAGACATTCAGATGATGTATTAAAACAGAGAACACCTACATTTTCCCTCATGTGAATATGAAAGGACCTCATTTTTTAATACAGAAATAATAATAGCTTGGTTCAAGTAAACAATTAAAAATCTCTCAAGTGAAAGCTATTTTCCAATGAATTACTTTTAGTGAAAATACAGTTTACACCATAATTTATTGTTTTTGAATGCTAACATCAAGTCATACTCGTCCTGAACTGAAGTGTCGGTAAATCATTATGTCAAGCAGTACATAATTTTTGCCTTGCTCTTATTGTATAGTTTGCATGCACTATAATGAACTGCATGATATTGTATGGATGACTGGTTTTTAACCTCTTCCCATAGCAAAATGGTGTTGTGGGAAATGCTATACAATTCAGTAAAGATTTATTTTTTATCATTAGAACACCAACACAGGAAATGGTGGGAGGAAGAAAATAGTCAGGAGAGCTGGGAATGTACTTGGTCCTCAATCTAACACCATAGTCACGCACAAGTCCTGTTGGGTTCACTGGCAGTTGTGTATATATAATAGATACAGTTTAAGGCAACATTCAAAAGTTTCAGGACTCAACTTTTAGTGCAGTCTCCCACAGGCTATGTTCAAATCAGAAATCCTCTTGCACAGGTGACAAGGGATGGTGCATTTACAAGCGAGTATTGAAATGCTCATACTTTTGCACAGAAGTTCATTACATTTGGGCATCATTTATTTCTTTCCCAATTGAGGAACAGGACTTTGCTACCCCACAAACATTTTGCCTGGATGAATCAGCTTTTGTATCTGATAGAGACTGTCAGAAGCCAAAAGACTCCCAAATAAGAAACTATCTGACAAGCTATAAAAATATAAACACTTCTGAATAAATCCTTTTTTTATTGTTTTGTGACGAGAAGAAATTTCATCATAAACTTTATTCACCATACTACTCCTCACTATACTGAATGTAATATGCCAGAATATCATACGTCTTTTTCAGCAATCCGCTGCTGAACAAGACTGGCAGTAACATGAACAGTCTGCCGGCCTTGACTGCAATTCACAGATGCTCTTAGACAGACTAGGAAGCAAGCAAAACTGTTCTTCACAAAGGGGAGGCCTTTGGAAGATTATGAAGCATGATTGGAAAATAAATGTGAGCAAAACTCAGGGCAGCCTTATCAGTTAGGAGAGAAGCTGGCAGGTCCACAAGGATAAATTCAATTTGGAAAATGTCTGTGCTGTAAATGCATAATATTGTTTTCAAGACTCAAAATAAATGTCAGAGTTGACACAGTCACTCCATATCTTTCTATCTCTGCTGCTGTGGTTACAGTTTTTGAGGAGGCTGGATATTGAAATGTCAAGGGGAAATTAAGGTAAGAAGTGGACACCCTCGATTTTGTTCAACAATTACTGTGCTTTTTTTGCCCTAAGTTTCCTATAACAAACATTTAGTTAGGATTTATAAACTTTTCTTTTCAATATACCACGTGGAATCCAAAAAGTTATCTGAATAAGTCCAGAGAAATGCCAGAATCTCTGAAATTCAGATGCTGAGGAACACTAATTACTGTCTCCATTCCTGATGTAAGGAAGCATTTCGATTATGTGTGGGAACAAGAAGATTGATTTACCTTTACTCAGAGAAGCCATTATTCCTGTCGCTATGTTAGCAAATATTTTTAAGTTTCTTTGGTAGCAGCCAAATTGGGCTGACACCTCTGAGTACCAAAGGCAGAATAAGCTATTGGCTGCTTCTAAAGGGCTAGAATAGACTGATGTCCTAGCATGCTGCTTCCAGAATGGCACCCTGCTTCTCCTTTATGAAGGCACAGAAAGAAAAGCTGGAAGGGTGCTAGTACTTTCTGCTACTGAAGCCAACTGAATGAAGGAAGTTGCTTACACACTTTCACAAAACAGTTACCCTGCTATAGCAAGAAAGATTTGGGCTGTTTGCCTACAAGTCCATGGGGAGCAAAAGCTAAGCACTAGGGATAAAGACCTGTTGTTTCAGAATCTGCCCTGACTTGAGAATGGAGAGCTTTCCTTCTCTATTGCACCACCTTGTTCCCTCAGCAGGTCCTCAGGTCAAATTTCCTCCACCTTACATGCCATACTTAGAGATGCTACTATGAAGATTAAATTTCTCTCCCAGGTCAGTTGAAAGGGGCCTATGGTATCAGGCCGCATAGCATTTCTTGCTATGGAGCTCCTGCAGGAGTCTTGTATGTTTGTTTGATGAGAGCCTGTGCAGACCTGAGAATTGCAGGCTATTAGGGCAGAACCCTATTTCATTGCTAAGATGTCTAGGTGACACATGCTGTTTACAGGCTTCTTACCCTATGACATTTTAGTTCACTTCACATAACAGCTTAAATCACACACATACGGCTAAATACCATAGGTGGCTACAGTTTCACTCCACACAACTATGTTTGTTCTTATTATGAATGCTTGGAAGAGATTCAGTGCTGTGTCAGAGGCACTAAGTTGAGACACTAAGTTGATTTCTTCTCCACTACAGTCTCATCAAAATGATTTTGGATAACTCGGTGAATTTCTCTAGTGCAGTGGTTGTCAACCAGGGCCACACGTACTTCCAGAGGTACTTAAAAAAGTCATAGGGGGTATTCAGAATGAACGATAAAAAATTAGAGCTGCACTAATATAAGGAAAATTGACTGTATGGACAATAGGCTTTTTTTGGCTGATTTGTGGCCAATAAATACCGCATGCGTGTACACAGCCACAGTACAGCACACAGATGGCCAGGAGCACAGTCCAGCAGCATGGAGAGCAGCTAGGTCTGGCTGGTAAGTCTGTTGTGAGGGAAGGAGCATGGGAGGAGGGGCAGATCAAGGCCACAGAGGTGGGGTAGGGACTGGACGCTGTGGATGAGCAAGTGCCCCCCTGACTCAGGAGGCACCAGTTACCCATAGCCTGGGCTTTAGACCCTACTTCAAGGCTGTTTACATGTTTTACATGAAATAGTCACTTGATGCAATACATAAACATGCCTTGTAGTAGGGGCTCCACTATCCATGTCAGTTTTACAACCACATCACAATATAAGGCTGGAAGGACCAGCTGGATAATTGTAGATATTGTATTAAATCACTGCATATCACTCCTTTCTTAATCTCCATAACATCTTTAAATCAAGGAGGCCTTTGCTCTGAATACTTCAATGGGAAGAACCTTCCAGAATCTCACCATCCTCCTAGTTAGAAACCTTCTAAATTTCTGGTTAGATATATTCATGATCAATTTATGCCCATCTGTTTTTGTGCAAACCTTCCCCTTTAGTTTAAATATTTCTCCTTCCTTGTATGTACCTTTCTGATATATTTACAGCGAGTAGTTATGTCCCCACATGGCCTTCATTTGGTTAGCTAAACAAACCCAGATTTTCTACTCTCCTTTCAGAAGTTTCATTCTCCTATCAACCTAGTAGCTATTTTTTTTCAGCCAATGACCTCCGCACATATAACAGAATGTCTTGTGTTACATTCTAGAACTTGGCATTAAGTAGAAGAATCATTGCACAAATGCCAGTGTCCTCACTGATGCTAACACCACCAGTATGGAAGCAGTGATTATTCAACATCAGCTGTGGTGGACTAGGCATTGTGTGCACATGTCTGATGGACAAGGACACACAGGGACCAGGGAAAATGTTTCAAGGACATCCTCAAGGTGGACATTAAGAAGGGTGGCTGTCCCAGGAGTGCCAGGGTTGCAGGAGAACTCCAACCCAAAGTAGAAGAAAGCCCCAACTTATCATCTGCAGGGGCCAAAAGGAGTGAGAAGGTGCGGGCAGAGAAACTGCCCACGTGGCTCGTAAGCTGCATTCATATTCAGCTGGGGCTGGGTGACGTCAGCTGGAGACACCACCCAGCAGAAACAAAAGGCAGCCCCGGAGGCACAGGAAGGCGGCTGGTGAGCGGAGGCTCGACAGGGAAGCCCACACCCTGAGGGGTGCAGCTCGGGCCACCCGGGAGGGGGGGGGCAGAGCCTGTGGAGGCACCGACAGAGAAGCCAGCAGTGAAGCCAGCGGAGGCATCGACGACAGCGCCGGCAGCGAAGCCAGCAGAGGCACCGGCAGAAAAGCCGGCAGCGGAGCTGGCAGAAAAGCCGGCAGCGGAGCCGGCAGCAGCACTGGTAGTGAAGCCGGCAGAGGCACTGGCAGCAGCACCGTCAGCAAAGCCTGGGGAGGCACCAGCAGAGAAGCTGGCAGCAGAGCTGGCAGAAGCACCGGCAGCGAGGCCGATGGAGGCAGAGGCAGTGAAGCCTGTTGCAGAACCAGCGAAGGCACCAACTGGCAAGCCGGCAGGGATGCCAACTGGCAAGCTGGCAGGGACACCGACAAGGGGAGTAGCGGTGAGTGGCAGAGCAAAGGAGGAGATGAGAGCTGAGGAGGCAAGAGCAACTACAGGGAAGCCCAGAGAGGAGGTCCACCGGTCGCATCTCTTCGGCAGTCACGGTGGTGGGGATTGCACGTTATGTCACAGGGTGGTTGGAATAGGGCACTAGGGATATGGGTTAGTCGGATCTAGGTCCAAGGGCCTCGAAGCCTTCACCCTCGAGCCGCGGCCTGGGGACACTGGGACTCGTGGCTGGAGGGCCACGGGAGGCTGGGGAAGAAGCTAAGTGGTACCAGGGATGCCAAAGGGCCAGAAGACCTGCTACCGAAGGTGGCGAGTGGCCGGGGTGTAGGGGATGTCGGAGCCCCATGAGTGCCCGCCGAGAGGTGTGACAACCCTGGAGGATGCCTCAAAGGGGAACCCCTCCACTGAGGTTCCATTCGAAGTCGTGGCAGGAGAGTTAAGGGGATCCCTGGACGTCAGCCGGGGTAGCCTTTGGGGTCCACTTGCAAGCCCAGGACAGGCGAGATTGATAGTCCGGGCTAAGGCCGCATGAGAACGCCTGGTAGAGCAGAGGTGGGCACAGTGGCATTGATATCACAAATTGGGAAAAACTAGCCTGGGTCCAGGGTTACATGATGATGCCTTGTGAGAGACTGTACATCTTACTTTTAGGAAAATCATCTCACTCTGAAGGCAGAAAAAGAATAGATATGGAAGTAAAGGAAACAAGACTGAGAAACCTGCAATCCAACCCTCCCTTTAACTACCACCTGTGGTGTCTACCAGAAAGTCTGCAGCTTTAGGATCAGCCTTCTTGGCCATCATTGGACACATCTGTCCCTTTACTTTACTCATGGGAGTGTTCAGCCTACACAGTAAGGGGTTGCCGATGATGAGTGCCCTGTGCCTCCATACTCAAAACCATAAAGTCCTCTGACTCTAAACTGGGACCTGTGCCAGTCCCATGCCAACCCGTGTACTTTATGTAGAGGTACGGGTCAGCGCAGGTCCCATCAAGGAGACACGGGGCAGTGTGGGACCAGGGAATTCCAGGCACTTCTGCATGAAACACAGGTTGGCACAGAACCTGGTGCGAGTCCCAGCATAGAGGCACAGGGCACCATGAATTCCCCAGGTTATGCACCACCCTGGTGCAACCCATGCTTCTTTGTGAGGTATGGGCAGTGCAGGGCCTAGTGCATGCCCTAGCAAGGATGGTCAAGGCAGTGAGGGAATGCATGAAGTCTCGGGGGAAGAGGAACCATTTCAGGCTCCTGGCTGATGCAGGACAATGGGCAATGTGTGTTTCACCCAAAAAAGTGGATCATCTGTGGTGGGACATGTCCTGCTATGGCTGATATATATATCATTTGGTGACATATGTTTTTTACCCTAAGGCCCTTATTTTGAATTTGCTCCATAGCAAGTAGGGAGAATCTTTTTTTCCTTTTTGCTCTTTTGTGTTTTTTTAATCTTTTCAGGCTATTGTCTTGTTATCTCCTTCCTCATAGTGTTAAATACTTAGAAGCCAAGAATTCAATCAAGTTAGTTGCTCTTAACTAAATATAAACTCTAGGGCATGTCATCCTGATATATTGTAAACAAATTTGGACAAACACATCTCTTCTAATAGCTGCAATAAAATATAAACAGCATTCAATGTTCCCTATCTAAGTATCAGAGACTGTATGACAAGAAACATTAAAAGGAGGTTTATTTAATATCACAGATGTATAACTGTTTTGAGAAATACTATATATAGATTTTTCAACTTGGAAATCTCTCTCTGTTTGGACATCCAAATCCTATAGACAAAAATGTCGGAAAGAATTATTTTTCTGACAATGCTTCACGATCTGATTGGCAACAGTAACTGAAAGTTGTATGTAAGATTTTATATGCCATGCTGTTAAGTAACTTTTCCATTCCTCAAGGGGAAAGCCCAATTTCAGTGGGTGCCACTAAAAATCAGCATTTGCTGTGCTGCAGCATTTTGTCCATTCTGTCTCTCTCATACTAAGAACAGCAATCACACACATAAACACAGGAAAGCTAAAATAATACAGCTCCATAGGGGCTTGATTCCAAGAGCATCAGCAATTCCCATTAAATGCAACAGGAATCATTGTCTCTCAGAATCAGACCCTCAGTGCTGATTATGGGACAAATCCTCAACTAGAGCAAATTGACATAGTTCAGGCGAAGTCACCAGTTATGCCTGTCTATACTGCCTGAAGATTCAACTCCAGTTTTTAGTGGTGAATTCTTTAGTTCTGATCATTTTCAGTTTAAACTGAAACTAGCCTTTGGACAGGTTAGATTGTTTATTGTCCATATTGCCAAGTGACATCTTTTGCCTTTTCTTATTAGAAACATAAGTTATTTATACAACTTTTTTAGCTTCTTGCCTTTATTTTTAGATAAGTCTTAAATGAGCCAATCTTCTACACAAGACTGTAGAAGATTAAAACGATCCTACACGTGATTCTATTTTAACTCTGAAATTTTTTACTTCCTCCAACTTTCACTGTATAAGCATGCAGTGCACACAACAAAGTATCAGGCGGTGTAAGCATGATAGAAGCTATTGTCACCATAACCTGAAGTTGAAAATGCAGCATAAATAAAACTACAGAAAATGAGCAACCAAACAAAGAGAGCTTATCAGATTGGTTCTGTCAAAGTCAAGCCAGGATATACAAGTAGCCCATAATATGCAAATTGGACAACAACAGCCACAGGCATGATATTTCCCTTTTCTATTACTGAGACGGAAGTGAGTACTCTGTGGACACATATGTGCATGTATGCTCTGTGCTGTGTGGGCACATCTATTCATGTATGGGCAAATTGCTCCAGAGTTTATTGCTCTGGGCGTGTTACTGTTTGCATTTGCACCCGGGACTTCAGCATTCTGAGCTGGGTTGGAGCAGCCCAAGCTGCCAGCCCAAGGCTGCTCCGCCAGGCCCAACGTGATGCAGAGGAGCTGGCTGGAGCATGAGGGTGCTTCAGTGTGAGGCTAGCCTCAGTCAGCCCCCACACTGAAGCACCCTTGTGCCCCACCCCATGAGGGCATCATCTACATCTACATGTATGGAGTATATTATTTACAAGTACTATCCTGATGCAGAGTGTGGCAGGGCACTGGTAGTGCCTGCTGCTTTGAGGACTGGGCCAGGAAGGGGCAGGTGCCTGATTAGGATGGCCATTATAAGGCCCACTCCCTGAGCTGAGGGCAGTTTATGATCAGCCAGCAAAGAAAAAATACCTCTCTGCTGAGCTCTGCCAGGAACAGCTTGGAGGTAAGCGTGAGGCTATGGGGATGGCTTGGAGGCCTCATTGATCCTGGGCATGACTTAAAATTGTACCCTGCCAGGGCAGGAAGGCCTCATGGGGCTGCTGGTGGCACAGCAGTCCCCATGTAAATGCTAGGAGTGAGCACCTCCCCAGTGTAAGATGTGTTGGGGTACCTTAACCTCATCCCCCACTTTAGGGTGGGTTATTTAATGCAGGGAAGGCTAGGTAAGCTTCTTGAAGCACCTGATCCTGCTGGGGTGAGTGAGCCAGGCACACGTGGTGAAGCACCTGAGCCAGGAATGGGGTAAGCAGGTGTGCAGCTTAGACCTGACTGAAGGACCTTGAGTGGTCCATGCTGGGGACAGGACACAAAGCGGGAGGTTGAAGGGCCAAGGTGGCCCATCATGAGAGATGCCCACAGAGCAAAGAGTCTCGGGATCCCAACTGGCCTGAGACAGGGCCAGGGCCTAAGGGGGAGCTGAAGGTCACAGAGAGGGGACCACAGCTAATAGGGTGAAGGGTACAGCTGAGTTTAGCTGCCTGTAATGCCACCTGTGAGGCTTGGGTCACAGTGTAGGGGTGGAACATAGCTATGGATATTCCCCTAAACATTGGGGTTCAAAATGGGCAGCCTCCCACCTGAATAACATCCCAATACTATTACATCTAGGCATGGCACATGAGTGAGGTGGCCCATAGACAGGAGGCAGACTGGTGCTTGCACCAGGCATGAAAGCTTGCCCCTGTCACACAGAGTAAATTAGTTTATATCAGCCTAATGGGGACACACATGTAGACACACGATGTTTACCACACAGCTAATTAGTCTACGGCAGAGTAAATGTCTCATGTACATGTAAGTAATTAATCCATTAAAATACCAGGAAGACTATCTTCAGAACCATAGTTGACTTTTATTTCATTCTATGCATTAGGAATGGTTCTTACAATCAGATATGCCTGATTTACACCTGAAGGAAGGGGCTGAAGATGACTGTTCACACAGAGCCACCCAAAACATAAATTGGAATTAACTATGGTGATGCCCTCCAATTTAAGAGTGGTTTCTAACAACGTTTAGGGATTTCTGTGCCACTGAGGGTTGGTAGAAGGGAGAATTCTCTGGCCCTATGATAGAGCTGTGGAAAGGAAACAAATTAGATATTAAAGATGATGTTGACAATATCCCCAGTTGACAATATTCTCAATAGCTGCAAGGAAACCAAGGATGGCATAAAACTAAAGTAGCACTTCATGGTACTTACCTTTAAGAGCAAGTAATGGATATGAGAGGAGGGTGGATCTAGAATACCAATCAGTTCTCAATCATTCTCCCCTGCTCTGAACTGCAGCATGCACAGATTTAACAGAACTGAAAATCTGGCCCAAAGTAGCAAATTATGGAGTTATTATTCTGTTAAGGGGTTTTGGAGATTTGAAAAACCATTAGGTCAAATCGTGGAGCAGTAATATGTCTCTTTTTGTGGAGACCCCTTACAGTTTCCAGAGCTAGGTGCTTATTTGGTGAAAGTTAAGTATAAAAAGATCCTATAAGGGAAAGACATAAAATGACACCAGGAACAAAGGGATTGCAAAATAATTGCATTGCACTTCTATTGCTGTTGCTGCTGTGAAGTGTCTGAACTATATGAATCAAAATCGGAACCATTATACAATGTGAATAGCAGGCATAATTTCAGTCAATAAGACACTGAAATAATGTCTATGAGATGATTGAACATGGCAATTACAGCAACTCTATAGATGCTGGAAATCAAGATGGAAAAGTTAAGAAAACAGTAAGTCAGAGTTCTCTGAAAGTCAGTGATATCAGTTCTGAGGTTATAAGCTTCTTTTTATTATTTTGCTTTGTCTATTAACATCCCATATGTTTCAGGTTGAAAGAAAAAACAAAAGCTAAAATCCAAAAGTGAAACTTAGTCTAATGTGCTGATTTGCTTTTGCCTAAATTCAGATCCAAACCATTTGAAACAATTAAGCATCTGTGGTTTTCCCCGGAACAATAAACAGTCATTTTCACCTGTCACTAGGTCTAGATTTATCTGAAACTCATTTTTCAGGTTCACTGAAATAATCCAGGCTATTTTTTTTTTTAAAGAAGGCATTAATTTGCCTAAAAGTTAATGGATGTGGCTGAGTGGCATTTGTTTCATTATATTTTTCCTGTCATGAACTTAAACTAATGCACATTCAAACTACCCCTGGCTCTAAACATTAGGGGTGTACAAAGCAGGCCATATTCGATTCGGATTCAGCCCAAATTTGGGACAGCGATTCGATTAGTTGATTTTGATCACTGTCCCTGATTTTATTTGGCTGAATATGAATCTGAAGATTTGATGCTGATTCAGAGAATAATCACAGATTTAAATGTTTTTTCTACATACCTCGAGTTACCTGCTGGGGCGGATGGAGCGTCCCACAAGAGAGCACCCCCC
>NW_005842092.1:431040-435220 GCF_000455745.1 Alligator sinensis
AATGTGCTCAGCAATGAACCCAGAAGTGGACTGGAATTACTTTTGGTCCACTTCTGGGTCCACTGGGGAGCATACTGGGGGGCTCCCCATGCCTCCCTCACTCAGTTGCTGAGCTAGTGGGTGCAGGGGGGGAAGGGGGGGGCCTGAGCACTCCCCATCAGACCCGGAAGCAGACCGGAAGTGCTTTTGGTCCACTTCTGGGTCTGCTGCAAAGCACACTGGGGAGCCCCTTCCATCTGCCCCACCATCACAGTGTTCGTGAGCTGCCTGGTACCTTGAGGTATGTAGAAAAAACATGTAAAGCGGTGTCTATGTCTGAATCTCCAAATCTCTCTGAATCGATTTGGAGGTTTCTGATTCGATTCAGAGAGATTAAAGGGTCTCCTGATTCTAGTTGGATTCAGAGATTTAGCCATCAAATCGGGCTGAATCTCCACTGAATCGAATCAGGGGCTGAAGCTTCGCACAGTCCTACTAAACATCACAGATTTCATATCTCCACTGCATCCCATGATAGATAGTCATTTTCACCCGTGAATTCAATAGACCTACAAACACATTACCATGTGGTGACTTAGGGTGTGAATGTGTAGACAAGTGACTACTTATGATAACTGCCCACATGCAGGTTTTATCTCATAGTGAATCGTGGGCAAGTGTTTGTATATGGGCAGTTACTGTAGAATAGCTGATATTCTCTGTGTGATTTTCTTGCACATCTAAGAGGAGAATCAGTCTTTTTTCTTTATCCTTTCTTAATGGACAAAAGCCCCTACAGATTCAGGGCTTAAACCCTCAGTTTTGAATATTTTAAGAGTAACCTTCATATATGCTACTTGGTACATGACATATTTTAAATACCCTTTTCAAGCAGTATTTCAGTTTTTGTTCATGATTTCTTTCCCATCAGAAGCAATGCTCAGAGATTCTTGTTGTGCCTTTATTTTTAGGCCACTTTATCTTACTTACATTTATTATTCATCCCTCAAAGATCTTTCTTTTTTAACCAGGTCCACCAACCTGACTGTAGGTTTACATAAAGTAAAATTTACAAGAACATTTGCCTGAAGAAGACAATTGGAAGTAGGTTTGGACTGTGATCTGTTTAGTATTGTCTTAGTTTTAATGTACCTTGAGCTACTAGTGTCCCTGTAATGTCTGTAGCTGCTCCTGGGAGAACCATGGACAGCCATGGTAGACTACAATTCTTTGATAAAAGGAAGTGAAAGAACACTGAATTTCATAAGGCTGTTTCTAAGGGACAGTGCTTGTTGAAAGGTGATTATGCTACAGAACTAACTATTTTTGAAGAGCCACATTTTGCTGCCAGCTACAGTAGTATAAATCCTGAAAGCCCTAGATTTGTACCCATGTGACAGCAAATTCATCTCTTAAAGTATTAAAGTAGGAATAGTAACATTCACTATAGTTTTCCATTCAAATCATTTTTACATGAGGTATCACCACTCAGGCTGAAAATTTCAACCTAGAGACATATTTTCTCCACTGCTTTACTCCCTGCATCCTCATTTACAATTGTACAATGAAAGTAGAAAACTACTGTTTTGATTTGGAAAGTTTTGTGTGTACCTTGTGCAGGCATAAAAGGCTGGGTAGGTCCAGGCAAAGGACATTATGGACTAGATCAATAATCTGTGAAGAGTGTGTTTTTTTTCTTTTTGGGGGGAGGGGGGGGGGGGGGTGGGAGGAAGAGTGGGGCAGGGAGGAAAGGGAGGAGGAATTATTTGATGTTTTCTTTTATGTTGAAAGAAGTGTTAACAAAAACTGTACACTGCAGTTGTATTATTATAATTATGTATTGCAATGTTCTATTACATTTTAACAATAGGCTTTTTCTATAAGTGCATCATGCTGATTAACAGCTTACAAGTCAAACTTTCTTGTTTAAGTTCCTTTTAGAAGTTATTCTTATTGAAGAAAATTGATTTTCAGTGTCATAATAAATTTGTTTTAGTTGATTTATGGACTTGATTTTTTTTACCCTGGTTAAAATTAAAGATTCTTCCACAAGCTGTTTTTTGTAAGCCAGTGTGTGATCCACAGTGGGCTCTGAAACTTCAAAAAACAAAGGCTGTACAAGTATGTTCTCTTTATCACAGGGAATTTACTATGTACACAGCAAAGGATTGCTGGACTGTTCATCTTTGCATAGTCACAAACATATGAGGCTGTAAAGAGGTTTAGTATAAGGATGTTCCTTATTAGTAGATTAATAGAAACTAAGCCAAGGTTCTTTTCCTGAGGATCTTGTAAAATGCCTAGTAGTTAATGAAAGCTCCATGCCATGGGCTTAGTGCTAGACCACTGACATTGATGGGAGCTATGGTATTAACTTTAGTGAGAGCAGGATCCAATCTTAAATAAATCCCTATTAGATAAATTGTAGGAGAGCTTGGCTCACTCACTGCATCTGACATGAGCTAGAGGCTGCACAATTCCTACAGCGAGAGACTGCACTAGTTTGCATGAGAATGCTGATGGGTTCAGAAAACTAGAGAGGCTGGCAAGGAAGGTATGCAGGGTTTTCCAGAGAATTCTGGAATTTACACACAGTGGGCATGTCTACATGTGTAACTTACTGTGCAGTAAGTGGTTTTTACATATACAGCGCAGTAATGCCATGTGTGGACTGACTTGGGACTAAAGTTATTCCTAAATCCATCACATCTATGGAAGACACTTATATGAATATTATCCTTCTTTAAATCTCTTCTTAAAAGAGCCTCTGTCATGAGGCATGCCAAATGACTAGGATAATGGCAGGGGGAGGCCTTATTCCTTAATTGGCAACCTCAAGGCACAGTTGCATTATAATAATAAGCCATGCTAATACAACAAGCTGCATAGGAGATATACCACACAGACTTATTGGTTTCCTATATTAAAATATGAACATCAGCTGAACTAGTCATATGCTTAAGGAAAACTATGCCATGTATGTATGTAAAGGTAAATTGTCTAGGTAGTTAATTGCCTGATTCTCTGAATTGCACCTAGGAGCTAGCTGTAGAATGCAAAAACATAAAATGTGTGTCTCTGAAAGAAGAGAATGTATAATAGAAAAGTCAATGTCAATAAAATGGTACTAGTATTTTGTTAAGGAGAGAATTGCAGGTGTAAAAGAGAGAGAGAAAAAAGGAATATATTATTTAGCTGTAACCAGAGTTGTTGAAAAAGTTCTGTTATATCGTGTTATCTTAAAAGCAGCACTTTCAAAGATAGTTTACTGTGCTCTAATTATGGATTATGATGTCATTAGATATGGCATAATATGAATATTCATAGCAGACAGAGATAAGGTTATTTGTAGTATCTTATTTACAGCGCATCCAAACTTCTGTATGCTTAACTGTAAAAGTTTAAGAACTGCATTGTTCCAGATCTTATTCAGGTCTCTGAGAGAGAGTAGTGCTTAAAGCAAATTCATTATCAAAATGCAAACTGCCAGATCCACTTACAGCTCCTGGGCTCAGAAATGTGAGCCCAGGGGGAACATAAATGATTGTACGCAACAGAGAGTAGAAGCCCTGGTGAAGTCTGGATACCAGGGAGCCTGGGGAAGGTATGGTAGACAGGCTCTTCTTGAACTCCTGGCACAGTATGGCTTTGCATTGTCTCTAATGCAGGCTTGTGTTTATATGTCACATTTTAATTTAGAACAGTCTTTTACTTAACATCACTTTCCATAAGAAAGACATTAAATGGAGCCAGTGTTGTAGTAAGTTGCAACATTGTATTTTCAAGCTTACAGATCCAGCTAAGAAAATCTTACATTACTGAGTCTGCAGACTGATCATACTGGTTATAAGTGTGTTTTTAAATGAATGAGTGTTGTACTTTGGGTTTATTTTTATCACTTACATTGGATAGAATTAGCTTGGTATACCTGCAGGCTTTTGCAGTGTAGGACAATTTCTACTTATTCAAATGGGACCCACATGTCCAGAGGGACACAATTATCAGACATACCTAGATAAAGATACTGTTATTAGTGCATCATACTAGTATAGTGTGTCATGCATTTCATAACTGAGCTTCACTGCTGATAAAGGGTTCCACTTCTTTAAATGTTATGAATGTACAAGGGTGTTTCAGAAATTGATGGCAAAATAGTCATCCATGTGGCATGTCTGTGACAAAGTGGGACACATCAGCAGGA
>NW_005842092.1:435410-444026 GCF_000455745.1 Alligator sinensis
AGCAGGAACACTGCTGGCAGCATTATCGAACATACCCATTATTTATCATTGCACACAAAATGTTTTTATTTCAAAATCTTTGGTACTTTCTGAAACTCCAGAATATATTAATTTTAGTCTCATGTATGAAAGTGCAGGATATTATAATGAGTTTGTAAATGCATTTATCTACAGCAGGGGTGTCAAACATATGGTCTGTATGCTGGATACAGTCTGCAAAGGTGGGTCAGGGGGCCTGACATCTTTTCCTGAAATTTCTGCTTGGAATTCTCAAGACCCTCCACAATCTTAACATGGAACAAGAATTAGAGTTAGCTTCACTTCCCTTCACTATTGTAAATCAAATTGTTATGAGTTCTGTGACTGACCTAGGCCAGAGTCATTTAAGGTCACCCCCAGTGTGTGCCTCACTTTGTCTTTATTATTCTTTCTCTCTTCTCAGCCTTTTCTTCTCTTTGTTTTGTGTCAGTAATTCTCAAAAAACTCAACTTGCTTTTGTGTCAGCCCTCCCATCTCTCTCTACTCTTTCCTAAGCCAGTGCATTCTTCACTGTTGACTACCATGGCCAGAAAGGAAAACACCAAAGTTTGCAGTAATGTAAACAAATCTTTCTGGAAAGAAGAGCGCTGGAACATCATGGATGTTTTGAGAACTAGCCAAGTGTGATATATAAGAGAGAAATTGTGTTGTTTTTATTGAGAAGCAACAGTTACCAGACAAGTTGAGATCACGTGTATATCTGATTCATGCCAGGGATCAACAGTCTTGATCACTTATTTCTCCAAGAATTAAGCAGTGGCATCAAGAGAAACATGAAACATGTTATACTGTACTGAGAACATGCTATACTGTACTGAGAAAACTATTATTCCCAAAGATATAGCACCCAATGTTGGGTATCAGCTATGAAAGCTTATGCCTCTATGACCAAGTCCCTCTGCTGCTCCCGTTGCTTGGCCCCAGCCTGCAGCTACAGCCTGCCTTGTCCTGCCCTGTGCTGATGCGGGGCCACCCCTCCCCACACCATGCTGTCCCAGACAAGTGGCAGGAGCAGTGGGGGGAGCTGCCAGACAAGCTGCCAGATGAACAGTGCACAGCAGAGGGAGCCGCCCCCCCCTTCCTGCACCCCCATATGAGCCACAGCTCTGTCCCATGCACACCCCACCCTGGCTGGCAATGCCTAACCCAGCCCCAGTCCCACACCCTTTCCTTCTCCCTCCCCTTTCGCCACAACAGACTTACCAGCTGGGCTCAGCTGTATCAGAAATCGAATCAGTATTGGCCGATATGCCTCCTTAAAAATTGGCTATCAGTATCAGTCCCCAAAAGGTCTATCGGTATACCCCTAGTTTGTTTTTTCTCAGGTATCAGTAAAAGTCATGAATCCTATCTAGCACTAAAATCTTTTTTATCAAAGAAGCTATGCCAAGTTATGATCGTATATGTGTGTGCAAAGAGATCTTCTTGGTGATTAACATGAGCACATCAAAACTGCACTGCAGGCTCAAAAACAAATATTTGAATACCATCTTGAATGGCCTTGGCTCAGTACTAGGACCTGAACATCAAGGAGTTGGTTACAGTGAAGAGGAGCCAGGTGTTTGGAAGCAATACTATCCATTTGTGAGATGTCAGTGAGCACATCTACATGTGCAATTAGCATGGCTGAATATACTCTGGAACAGTTTGCACCAGAGTTTATTGCTCCTGGGCACAGAGTTCACCCAGGACTGCAGCACATTGAGCTACGGTGGTGCAGTCCCAGGGGTTCAACCTGCCAGCCTGGAGCTGCTCCGCCCAAGCTCCACATGCTGCAGAGGGGCTGGTTGGAGCACAAGGGTGTTACAATGTGGGACCAGCTGGTAGGTATCCCCCGCACTGTAGCATCTTCATGCCCCAGCCAGACCTAGTCATTGTTTACACATGCAGTGTCATGGAGTAAATAACTCAGGCATAGGATAGTACTTGTGTCAGGCATTATTATCCTATGGCAGAATTAATTAATTTACTCTGACCTAATAGCACCACACATGTAGACAGTGACACTTGACTGCACAGCTAATTAGTCTACTCTGCAGTAAATGTCTTGTGTAGATGCCCCCAGTGTATGCAAAAGATTTTTTTTTAATTCATCTATTCATTTTCCTTATAAGGGATGTAGCAAATACTTTTTAAAAATAAATCAATTTTTCACTACATTTGGAGACCTGGTTGTAACAAATGTTTATGGATCCACAAATTAAAAAATTGTTAAATGCTGTAAACTGCTAGTGACATGCAAAGATGGGTGTGGCACAAAATGGACGCTGAGCTAGAGCTAACTGAATAAATAGGAACTTTTAGTGAGAAATTAGAATTATGGTCCACAGAAAACTGCAAGGCAGGAAATATAGCTTGCTAACTGATATGAGTTTGACACTACTCATATACTGAAAACTTGAACTGTACTGATAAAGCCTGCAATTTATAGGAGCTAGAGGCTGCCACTTGTCAATCTACACCTAGTTATTTAGTAATGCATTGACCACTTATTAGTATTATTAGATGTGAAAGAAAGAGATTAACATAACACTTGACTCTTACTACTTGTTTCAATTACATTAGGATAACGGGGCTTAATTTGGTTGGGGTCTTTAGATGACAGTGTAATCAATGAATGCCAGCATGTCCCAGTCTGAAGTCTTCCCTAAATGGTATATGAAATTTGTGAGACAGTCAATAGGGGTAATTATAATGTTATTTGCTTGGAAATACTATGCCCCTACAGAGAGAAGAAAGAAAAGAAAAAGAAAAAAAACAAATAACCCAGAATGGCTAATCAATATTCAGGTTTATAAACTGGCCTATCATGGCAGCAGGTACAGAGAGATATTAATCAAGATGCTCCTCTTGAGCCCCTAGAAGCAATCAGGCATTTTGCTCCTTACTGGGCACATCTACAGGAGATTCTACGTTGCCATAGCGACAAGCTATGGCGATGTAGTTTGTTGGCACAGTGACATAGCATCAGCGGGCATGAACCATAATGCTAATGATACTGCACAGTAGCAACAACCTAATGTGCAGTGGCTCCTAGCTACTGCACAATAGCATCCGAAATGACCCATGTGCTGCCAAGACTGCGCAGTAATGGAGGTTACTTCATAGTCATTTAGTACCTGTTTTAGTGCACGTGTAGACGTGCATGCACCTATAATGCACATTAAATTAAGATAAAGCTCATTAATGTGTCTTATGTAGACATACCCACAGAGAAGTATTTATTGGAGACAGTGCCTATAGCTCTGTTAATATCTTCCCCAGCTCTCCGTTTACCATTTCTTTTCTTTTTTCTCCCTCTTCCCTTGATTATTTTGTTTTCTGGGCATTACTTTAACACACCCATCAATAAGAGATATTTCATGCAGGTGGATGTAAAAGGAGCAAGAAACAATAATACATTTTTCCCTTTTGAGCAGTGTGCCTACATATATAGCATGGAAAAAATAAAAGGGAAAGGTGATGTAGGTAACTTACTGGGTTATTTATATGTTTTTGAAGTATCCTCTCAAATATTTAAAGTAATGTGACTTTAATGAGCCATGTAAAATCTGTAGTTTTTGCTTTGTTGAACATTTCCCCCCCTGGTAAACTGAGTCATTAATATTAATTAGAAATTGAGTAGCCAATTACAGGGTTGAATAGAAAGTGAGAAAAAATGTTGAGAAATATAATTCTAGTATATATATGTTGAGGGTGTTGGAGGTCATTAAAACCTGTGGGTTTGGATTAGTGGGTACTGCTGACATCTATAATTAATGAACACACCTAGCTCATTCCATTGCAGAGTCTGCTACTGGGTAAACAAGAGCAAAGGAGCTATAAATAGAATAATATGTAATGAGGTCTATAGCTGAAATTTTTATTTCACATGTCTTCATTGCAGGGAGTCTTTTTTTCCTGTTATATCAAGGACTCAGGCTTGCTGTTGCAGTACAAGGATATAGATTAAATAAATAAATACATAAATAGTAAGGACTGTTTATTAAGGCAAAATATTCTTAAAGTTGCCATGCACTTTTCATTATAAGCCCTTCTTTTCATCCATTTATAGCTTTTCCAAAACTATTAACTGTTTAAAATTCTTTGTGCTCTAAATCCACCTTCTGCTAAATATGTCTGGCAGAAAATCACCTAAAATGGTTCATTTGTTTCTAATATCAAAGCCAGTAAAAATGTAAATTGTTTTGCCTGAATTAAAAATTCTAGTGGCCTTATTATCTGAAAGGTCTACTAATTTTCAGAGTAGGGATTTAAAATTTCTCGAGGCAATAGCATTTTTGTCAGCTATGTCCCGTTTCCATAACAAACTACATTAATATGGTTAAGGTATAAAATAATCAGATGAAGCAAGGAGCCAGCAGAAATAGGATGGGGATGATCAAGTTTAGAGACCGGAAATGGGCGGGGAGGAGTGGGGAAGAACTTGGATTGGAACGGAGAGATAGAATGGAAGGAATTAGGTTGAAGGCGGCAAATTGGGCAGAAGGGCCGGCCCACCAGTATCCTGTTCCATCAGAACCTGAAATAGAAGTTTTGATTTACGAGTCCCAGAATTTCCCTGCTACCAGCCAATACCTGAAAATCCCACTGGCAAAGTATCCCATTTCTCTATGACAAAAGACAGAGGAAGACACTCTATGATTACTATCAGTAATTCTACTGGCTCAAATGGTGGGGGTCTGTGCAATGTTTACAACCTTGTTGACGAAGCACGTGAATGCCAAGGTGATAATGTAGGATGGGATTTCTGTGTTTTGAATGTGCCATTTCAAATTATGAGTCAGGAAATTATGCAAACACACAAAACTAAGAGAACATTCAAGAATTCAAAAGCTAGGGAAATGTCAAAATTAAACTTAGCTGGACAAACTTGATATGGCCCACTTGTATGCATTCATTATGCTAACTATATGACCACATTTGATTTTTTTTGTCCCAGGTCCAGGATGTGTCTGCTGTAGGAATTAACTAGAGTTAGGCAAATGAAGGAAGTTGCTGCCTACCAGACTCCTATTTTACTTTTTGTATAATTTGGAAGGGATATTGGGAATAAGCCAGGGACTGAAGCATGGGAAATGATGGTTTCTTAAAGCAGTTAATATCCACCCTGGAGATTCTATTCATGGATCTGCCAAAATATTTTTATGTAAATCTGAGTAAGTCATTTAACCAAACTTTTGCTAGCTGGTCACTAACGGCATGTTGCTCATTTTTCTGAGGAGACTTAGGATGAGAAGCAGATGTGAGGAGTGGATGGGGATTGTGACTAAAACATATGAAATGCTGTAGAATGGTACTTTGCAAAATCGGGTCATAGATATCCCCAGTTGCACATCCTAAAGAGTTGACTTTCTGAAATGGTTTTGCCTCAGTTCCCCATGCCTTTATCTCACGTAGATATTGTAAAAATAAATTTATTAAAGTATCTGAAGCACTCAGATAGTAAAGGGAGGAGTGCTAGGGAAAAACCCATGAGGAAGTTAATCACTATGTCTACAGAGAAGGCTTTGAATAGTGTGAAGTAAATAAAGCCTGGGGCCACCCATTGAACAAGGAGAAAACAAAGTAGCAAATAGCTGCTCATTAAGTGAACACCATCCATCCTGTGCACTGATTGAGGCAAGCCTCTGTGGGGAACAAATAGTATATGATTGTGTCATTCAAGACTATAAATGCATGTGTATATCTAATTAAAGATTCTAGCATTATGCATACATAAAAGGGGATGGTTTGGGGGTTGTACAGGCAATGCCTGACTTTTCCTAACTTTTGAGACCTTGATTTTTCAAGCTAAATATTAGCAGTGTAGGTATTTGTGTTGGGTTGCATACACATGCATTAAAGCAATTAAACTCTTTCCTTAAAAATCATACTGATGTTGGTTTACAAGATAGCCACATGCTATACAATTATCCTATCTGTTTATCTCAATCCTATATGTGAATATATTAAAGCAGGCATAGGCATCCTATGGCCTGTGAGCCAGATTCAGCCCATCAAACAATGTCATATGGTCCAGGAAGCCTGGACTTTGGTGACAATTTGGCGAGAATAGGAATTGGTGGCAGGAAAAGCCACAGGGTCAAAACTGTGGCAGTGACATGAAACGGGAGTTGGATAGAAAGTGCAGCAGTGGCATGGAAAGTGGCAGCCCACATCTGCATCACACTGTGCTTTTTTTGGCCTGCTGCTCTGAAAAGGTTGCTGACCCCTGCATTAGAGGATGAGAGGTTCCTAGACCAAAGGGGACAGTTTAGGTCCCCAAAATGACCCACTTTTCTGCAAAGAGAGATCTGGTATTTAAGAATGGTATCTATTTAGACATATCAGGTTCTTTACCTACCCTATTCTTGTAGCAGACAACAATCAACATACAGAGTTTGGCAGAAGCAAGGCTAGTGATAACAGTGGCACTAGTCTCATCAAAAAAGGCAGGAAATGGAAGGGAAGGATGGCAAATAGCACTGTCCTATCACCAATTGTCATGCTCCCAGGTCATCAGGAAATGATCTTGGTCTAAACTGGAGAGCTTGACATCAGTCCCCAGGTCCAATGGGGACACTGATGAGACACCTGCTGAATGCTCTGGCGGAGGCGGATTCTCTCCCACTCTCCTTTCTCCACCCCAGTACTGCAGAGGGGAAGGATCTCAAAAACTCCGTATAATAGAGAGGAAATATTTTGCAGGACGGTAAGGTAAGACCAAAATAATTATGAGAGAGATGAGGAGTCAGGACTCCCAGGCTCTATAATCAGCTTCCTTCCTGAAGGAAGCCAGGAGCAACTCTTTTCTGTCAAATTAGTCAGGTAGCCCTTCTAGGTTTTTGCATTAGCATGCCCCTTCACCATCTCCACCTCTCATTATCATTGCATAGCCCTACAATATCTCCATTTTCAATCATCTGCTCTGAAATAGAGAATAAAAATGTCATAGTCATCACTATTTATGCCTAAATGTTCAATATTTCTGTTTTCCTGACAAACAACAATAAAGTAGATAGCTAGCAAGCTCTATTCCTTAAGCTGTGCTGATAGCATGGATGACATAACTGATACTTCTGATGACAACAAGAAATCAAACATAGCTAATCCATCTTGGCTTTCTCTCCCTCAAGAACACAGGGAAAATATTTGCTAAATCAAAAAGGAGAACAGCAGCAGCAATAATTAGCACAGACTGCTGTTGAATAGCACAGTTCATCCAAGGATCTCCAGGAGCTTTGCAAACATTAATTAATTAATCCCCACCCACACTTTTGTGACAAAGGAAAATAGACAGCGATTATTGCACCCTTCAGTAAAATGCTGCCACCTTCTGGAGTACAACAAGGATGTAGGACCATCGGCAACTGCTCAAGACAGAAGTTTAATTCCCCCCTGAAACTGCAAGAGGGAAATGGAGGCTGGCACATAGTCACCTATGTTGGAAATGAGTCAGCACACTGCTATCTCAAAGAAGTTGAAGAAGTTGAAAGAAGTTGATTTGCTATGTTATTTAAAAACAGCACAGGATAAGACCTGAATAGATCAAGGGAAAGGGAAAAGGGAAGGAAGTCACCAGCACCACTGGGGAAGCTGCTGATGTGGTCCAGTCTTCTGAGCTCATGAGAGTTGCAGAGCTGTTAGAGCAAGAATTGTGCTCTGTGATTTATTAAATTATACATGTTTTACTGGAGTGTCAAAATAAGCACATCTCCTCCTGCTTGTTTCTGTTACAAATTAACCTATCTGTTTTTACAATACCAAACATAAATTCAGTTAGTACTACAGAAGGATAAGTAAAACAGGGCACATCTACACATGCAATTAATGCGAAGCAATAAACTCCAGCACATATCGTGGCAGAACTTATTGTTTCTGAGTGTCACATTTACATGTGTACTTGAGACTGCAGCACGTTCAACTGGGTTGGAGCAGCCCCAACTGGCAGAGTCCTGGGGGCTCAGCCTGCCAGCCTGGGGCTGCTCCGACCCAGTTCAGTGTGCTGCACAGGGGCTAGCTGGAGCACAAGGGTGCTACAGGGTAGGGCTGTGGCATGAGACAGAAAAGACTGAATAAGTTATCCAATTTCTGTTGAAGACTTATGGCAGAGTGATTGGGATGCTTGAGAGTTTGTATGAAACATTTAGCTTGTCCATTTGTACCACGATGGTGGAGATCAAATTGTACATGTTGAATGCCATTACAGACTAGGAACTTCTGAAATTCCTTTGCATAAAACTTTGCCAACATACCAATTGCAATGACAGCGTGAAGCAAATAAAGCCTGGGGCTACTCACTGGGCAGGGGGAAGGAAGGTGGGAGAGAATCTTCCCCTGGTCAGGGCATCTAGGAAGTGTCTCATCGATGTACCCACTGGACCTGGGGACTAATGTCAAACTCCCTAGCTTACACCAAGATCATTTCCTGATGATCCAGGGGCATGAGAATTGGCCACAGAACAGCACTATTTGACACCCTTCCCTTCCATTTCCTGCCTCTTTTGATGACACTAGTGCCACTGTTATCACTAACCTTGCTTCTGCCAAACTCTGTATGTTGATTGTTTTCTGCCTCAAGCATAGAGTAGGGAA
>NW_005842092.1:444057-457584 GCF_000455745.1 Alligator sinensis
GAAAGATCCTGTTATTGTTTTGTCCCTTGATATGCCTAAATGGATACCACTTTTAAATACCAGATCTCTCTTTGCACTAAAACAGGTCATTTTGGGGACCTAAAGTGTCCCCTTTGCTCTAGACCCCTCTCACCCTCTAATGCAGGGGTCAGCAACCTTTTCAGAGCGGCAGGCCAAAAAAGAACAGTGTGCTGCAAAGGCGGGCTACTGTTTTCCATGCCACTGCTGCACTTTCAGTCCAGCTCCCGTTTCCATGTCACCACTAGTTTTGACCCTGTAATTGTTTTCTTGCCACCAATTCCTATTCTTGCCAAATTGGCACCAAAGTCCAGGCTTCGTGGACCATATGGAATTGTTTGGTGGGCTGAATCTGGCTCACAGGCCATACGATACCTATGCCTACTCTAATATATTCAGATATATCATTGAGGTAAACAATAGGATAATTGTATACCATGTGGCTAGCTTGTAAACCAACATTTGAACAATTCTCAAGGAATGCATTAATTGTTTAATGCATGTGTATAAAACCCACTTTTTTTTGCAAGTGACTAAATAAGGTATGGAGATACTTAGTAGCCTGGGTAAAAGAGGGCATTTTGAAGACTTCTGGCCATTGAGTGTGCATTGACTACTAGTAAAATTGTGGTATATTAATGGTCCTGCAAAACCCACATGAGTACATGTCCATAAAGTCCAAAGTCATGAATGAATGCAGTTAGGCTGGGCTAGGATCTTGCTGAATTTGTTGCTGACATGTACAGAACAGAACTTTGCTCTTCATTCCAGTACTTCTTTAGGGCCTTAAGGTGACTTCTGGATTGACTTGATTTTGTTCCAGTTTACTCCGAGCTTTTCAAGCCAGGATCTCCCAAACAACAGTGGATAATTTTCTTCAATCACATGCAAAGGTAAACTGACTGCCTGCCCATATAATTGAACTGTCACCTGAAGTACCCTTTTAAAGCCATCTCTTCTTCACTGTAAATTTTCAGAAGCCTGAAGGTTTCCTCCAAAGATACCTGTGACAAGGACTTTTTATACATAGATGCAGGCATTAGAAAAATAGCAACTCCCCTATCTTTCTCCATTCTTATAGGGGCTTCTGCAATTAAGTGTCACTCAAATGCCATCTCTTACCACTGCTTCTGATAGCTGGTGCAATTCCAGGCCATCATCAGCAGTACTAGAGCTCTGGTCTTCTTCCATATAACATATTCTGGATTTAATGTCTCCCTCTGGGTTCCTCCCTGATTGATACTTTCTTGCATAGATGTCTCCAAGGTGTTACTGGTTGCTGAACTGTGCAACAGGCCACAGCAGTGTGTCGTTTTTTGTGACACATACAACAACTGAGCTAACATGCCCAGGAATTCCTTTCAGCGTACCTAGTTTTTGTACAACAGCTACACAGAAGTCCTTTGGTTCCTGTGCTCTTCAGTCTCATTGATTCAAGTGATGCACTTTCCAGGCCACATTAAATTTCAGGGAGTCTTTCTCCACAGTTTCCATAGCAACCAGTATTTCCACAGTCTTTATGAATGTAAGAGTTGATGCAGTCAATAACTTCTTCTGAATTTCTTCTGAATTCAGCCCTGCAACAAGCTGATCTCATAGGGCATCGCTCAACATTTTGCCAACTGAAAGTACTCTGACAAGTTTTTGAAAGCAGCAGAAATGGTGTTACCAACTGCCCACTGTCCTGGGTTCCCGGACAGAATCAGTACCAGTCTGCAATCATTGATGGGGTAGAGGAAGAGTACTCTTTCACTGTGGCAGTCATTTCTGCACAGGTGGCCAGCTCTGGCAAGGTTAGACACAAAAGGGAACATAGAAGGATATCGGCCCTAGAGTCCATCACTGTCAGCAAGGTTGCAACCCACCATCCTTATGGAAAAGAGTAGCAGGCACCAAACTATTTGAAACATTCTAGAAATGTCATGCAAATCTCTTGGTTTTCATCTAATTCACCAGTTTGGGGTTGTTATTTTTTTTTCTTTTTTACAGTTTTTTCACACTTGATCTCTGCCTGCTTACACTGCAGACTGCAGGGTGTGTTACTCTGGGCTGAAAACCAAAATGGCTGCTCCTTCCTCCTGCACATCCTCTGCTGGACTTCCACAGCGATTAGTTTGCAATTGGTTTCAATTTGTGACTTTAATGTCTCTTGCCAAGCACTAGGCTGTGGTTATAGCAGCGGCTGTGGATCTAGATGGATACTCCTATGAAGTCTCTTCAGTGCATATATAGTGATATAAAAGTATTTTCTAGCTGTTTTGGATCATTTAGGTTGTGCCTTCTGGCACCAAAACCAATGAAGATCCTATCCTTGTTCTCAAAAATGTTATATCTTTGTGACTGGACAATAGTGGGGAGGTTAGATTGGCCCAGGGGAGAAAGCTCACTATGTAGCCAACATGGGTGGTACTTCATTGCTCTGAGCATGAACCCAGACAAAAAACAAGCATGGTGCCTGAGGGAGCACACGCAAAGTTACAGCGTTTAAAGTAAAAGTACCACGTAACATAGCCGCAGACAATACATTGCACCTAAGAGAGCGTATGCTTCTCTGAACGAGTTAGTTTCTAAGATACCGCCCTGGCCTACTGTCTCCCTGAGCTTAGACTCATGCAACTAACTACTTTCCTCTACAAAGTTACAGTTAAACCCTCAGCCACCATGTCAGTTCTTGCAGAAAGCACATGTTTGCACACCTGCATGCAACACGAAAAAATGAATGTGTGGGTATTTCTACTTTTTCCCCTATTGCTTTTTAGAGTAGTGTCGAGGTGGTAGTTGTAGTAGTACAGATCAGATGGCTCTAGAAACAGACCCTAAATCTCTTCTGACAAAATGCTCCGAAAGTCAAGGCAAATAATATTTTCTTCTTTATGTTTGTGATCAAGAGGTAGCTATTACCCTTATGTTTTCCCCCATGAGGGGGCGATTGTGGCTCACTACAGGAGGCAGTTTCCACTGGATTTTTTTTTTTTAAACAAGGAAAAAATTCTATTGATGCTACCTTTTGCAAAAATTCATCTTTATGAAAAATGAACCCAGTGCTTCATATGATGGGTTGTGGCTTTTAGAAATGAAAACGGAAGTAAGTAAAGTACAGGAAACTTATTGCCAGAGACATTTGTTCATATTGTTTTTGCATGAAAATGGAGTAAAATTCTACTTAAAGCCAGGGTGTAATTTATATTACTTCGCATGTAGCAATAAAACTTAAGCACCCTGAAATTGATAATGAGAATGTAGAGCTTAAATGGATATAAAAGTATCCGTCAAACATCCTTTACAAATATATAGGCCCCAAGCTGATACAGCCTTTGATCCATCAAGCTCTGTGGAAAGGAGTCCAGGTTCATTTTTTCCTACTTATTTGGCCCCAAGTCCGTAAAAGGATGGAGGGACAGTGATAAAAAGAGGCACCATGTCTAACTGTTAATTAGGAGAGGTATGTGCAAAGCCTCAGCCCCAGAACTTCCACACCCAGGGAAACAGCCTCATCACCGTGCTACTCTCCCTCTTGCTTTGTCTCTCTCTGGCCCCATGAAGTTTATCTTCCTGGCGGCACAGCTTTCACGAAGGAGATGGAGAGCACCCTTGTCAGTCCAGATTAAACTTTGGCCAGGTGTGACATGAGAGTTGGACATCCCCACCCCCCACCCCCCTGCCCACAAGGGACAATGAGGCAAATGGTCTAATCACTTGATAATTTCACAAAAAGTGGGAGGTGGCACCAGCAACTTTGATTTTGAATGGAAGTAGCTGTGGCTGGTGTGCTTTGTGTTGAAGTCAGTACAGTTTGTGTTAGGTATGCCCTGAATCTACCCATCAGAACAGGCTACTAAGGGGATTTAGGTTGTGGGGACACCTAGTTTGTCATTTCCCATGCAAGCTTAGTCATGAGATAGGTGCGGAGATGCTCAGCTCTTCCAATAGGGTAGTGTCTCTGAGCCTGTGTCCCCATGAGTGAAAACATGTGGCTTGCAGCACCTCAAAGCCTTTTGAGGCTATGTGAAATGCACACAGTGCTCGTGATTCTGTTTGCTGCACTGCAAGTATGCACAGTATGCAGTGCAGTGCATAGTATGCAATGCAGCAAACAGAATCACGAGCACTGTGTGCATTTCACATGGCCTCAAAAGGCTTTGAGGTGCTGCGCTGCATACTTGCAGTGCAGCGACAAAATTAAATACTGGGAAATCCTGGTATCTAAAAAACCCACAGAAGGAAAAGGTGGGGCAGTGCACAGGGCTGCAGTGTGTGCTGCCTGAAACCGGAGCCATGCTCTGGCTGCTGACTAGACTGTGTGTACCCGGATCACCACTACTGCAGCCCCAGGAGGACCGCAGGTACTGGCCCCAACCTCCTCTACCCCTCCCAGGAAAAACTTGCTGCGCATCAGAGCACGCGTGCAGGGATGTGCCCAGGGACAACTAGCAGAGGCACATATTGTGCCACTGCTTTCTGTCTCTGGGGAAACATGTTCCCAGGCATGAGGATGCACCCTGAGTGCGCATTGCAGTGGAAATTTAGGTGATTAAGTAACTTCACTGACAGAGGTTTTGACACCTACTGCCCCTTCAGTCCCTAAGCAGTTATGCATGACTTTTGTAGATTGATCATTTGAATGTAACCACCTAAGTGCTACATAAGGTCCCATTTAGGTGCCTGAGCTGGAGCTCCCTCTCCTCTCTTGTCACCCCCCCACCCTGCACACAGCATTGGGGGTACAGCCAGGCTGCATCAGCTCAGCCCTAATTGCATGCAGGGACTGACAGAAGTTAATGAAGGCAATCCACTTCAGAGTGCCTTCATCTGAACCCTCATTAGATGAGGGTTAATTTGTCATGCGATCGGGCACTTTTAAAGCATTCTGCAGCCATGCACTTCTGTCAGGGCCTGACTGTACAGCGCTGTCAGGGGGCCAATCACATGACAAATATCACTTCTGTCAGCACCCTAGAAGTTCACTTGATGTTGCTCTGGACTCATCCCTGAGGACCATGCTCAAGCTCTCAGTCCCCAGCATGTCTGAATATGGGCACTGGGAACAAAAATCTGGAGCAGCCCTACAGGTAAACCTCAGACACTAGAATGCATCAGCCAAATGAGACTCCCTATGCCTGACGAAGGGTGACTGCACCTGAAAGCTTGCTAAGACCTTTTTTCCAACTACTCAATTGGTCTAATAAAAGATATCACATCTACTTAAAGAGCTTTGCCTGCCTCAGCCAAATCTGGTGTGCGGGGCATGATTAGTCCCACCTTTCCTGAGATATACTGCTGACAGAATATAGACAATGTGAATAGCCATATGTGTGGGGGGGAGGGAAAAGGGAGGAAAGGAGGGGGGAGGACAGGGGGAGGGGAGTGTTGAATCTGGACCTTAGTGTTTAGCTTAGCAGAAGTTGGTGTCTTGAAAATAAGGGGAAGCTGTATTGTGGATGATTAATCTTTGTAATTAATATATAGGGGGGCTCTGGCTAACTAGAGATAGATTCATGGTGAAAGAAGAAAACTATATTATTATTCCCAACCTCTCAGACTGAAGATACTTTGTTTCAAAGATTATTTCATAGATTTACAGGGATGGGGACTGGAGGGGCGGAGATGCTACATCTGAATCCAAGCCATCATCCTCACAAACCTTGGGATTTGGGTCTGAGCTTCTGCTTCAGACAGTAACAAAGTTTCTCTCTCTCATTTCAAATGTAGTTCAGTTCCAAAAAAATGCTTTTCAAATGGCATCCTGCGCCTCTATAAGTTTTTAATGATTTGTATCATATATACTTGGGATGCAGGTGGGAAAACGGCTGGAAAAATCAGACTCGCTATGTGCAGCTGGGCTTCTCAACAGTTTTCTGCATTTCCCAAAGGGCAGGTAGTTAGAGAGATGGGCGTGACTGATTTTTATGATAAATGCAATACAATAGTCATTTTTAAATCTGCACATGTTTTGTAATTGATTTCCAACTTTAAGGAGCCCTTTTCCAGAAGGGGAAAAAACAGATCCTTTGTCAGATCGTCAATAGCCCCATTCAAGGACGGGTCCTTGGAACATGCATCGTCTCCCTCACGTGGTATGGAGCACTGGGTATCAAGTGAATTCTTTAATTTGAAAGTGCCCTGTCAATTTGGTAGTAGCAGCAATGCTCAGGAAACTGAAGCATTATTTTCAAGGCATGATACAATTCACAACCTCCAGGAAAACAAGCAGAAAGCAATGAATAGAGTAACTGCTAAGCAGGCAACCATACAATGTTTTCATCAATACTTATATATCAGTCCAGTGATGCACACAACTTCACAAAGAAGAAGTTTCCTTCCTAGAGCTTGTCCACCTTCCCGTTTCTTTTTCTGTTTTAATTGACTCTGTATCTGAAATGTTGAATGTATATATTGGGTGCAAATAAAACAGAACTGAAATTGAACAAGAGAATATTTGTTAAAATAACTGAGGTACTACTTCAGGAAACATCCATACTAATCCACAGAAGAACTGCTTAAGTATAAAGACTTAAATGTCTTCCTGAATCAAGACTTAATTTATTTCCTAGGGTGTCAAATTTTGCTCTTAATTTCTCTTTTGTAGCTCCATAGCAACTTAATGTATAGAGGAAAATGAAAAAAGAATTTGTCCTGTGTGTAATAATTAAGCTAAAGGTACTGCCCCGTGATATGGTTTGTTTGCTCTCTGAAATAAAAAACAAACAAACCCTACCATTAAAAAAAGAATGAGAAAACAAGAATAACAAGCAAACAATAAATATATAGGATAAGAAAATAAGAATATTATTTGCATTATTGAATAATTTTCCTTAAAACCAGAGCCCCTCTGCTCATTGGAACAACTTGCTATTTTTTCCTTTAACAAATGTCCATATGGGTATATGGGATGGGCATAGGTCCAGCTTATTATACATCTTCTGGATTATGACGGTCCCAAACCTGCAAACATTTACAAATAACTTTAGACAGGTGAGAATTTGAGACTACTTACATTAAGATGAAGGAGACTGCTTAAGCATTTGCAGTATCAGAGCTTTAGTCCCATACCCAGAAATGTGTTTGTGCTTGTGCCTAACTTTAGTACCCCTCTGAATCTCCTGGGACTTATCTGGCAACTTGTAGAGCTGGAAAAATGCTGATAAAAGTATTATTGAGAATGTTCTATTTGTTTCTACCATGTTTATGCCCCTTCTGTGTCACCTTACTAGGAACATTGGACAATCCTTTTTTTCTCCCCTTGACTTGTTAGAAACCTAATGTGTGGTTGGGGGAAAAACAATGAATCGATATTTATTGTTATACTTTCTAAGGTCAGTTCCATGGTACCCTAGTGCTTCATTAAGAAACTCTGATTTTTTTTTGTTGTTGCTGTCTTTGTTGCTGACTTTTATAATAGGCTTTTCAGACAACACTCAGGAGAAATGAGTGCGACTGAGAAGAGACGTAGATAGGCCAATAGGTTATGTTTAGAACCTTAGCTTGTGGCTATAATAAATTCTAAAAAAGCCATCCTCCAGCTATTTTAGTTATATATTAGTAAAGTGGGTACTCAGCTACCAGGGTGAATTAGAGGCAGTCATAATGAAAGAAATAACAATATGTCAGAAAAGGAAATGGAAGACATAATCCAGCTTCTGGACTGCACTGGCACAGGACCATGCATATACAGAATAGGAAGGATGGTTCCCTGAGGTATAGGCCAGGTGAAGAGACCCATCAATGTGCCTCTGTGATAGAAGCAAAATAAGGCAAAAAGGCTTCTGTGTGGTGTGGCAGCACTTCCTTCTTAAACAAAAACAGCAGACAAGTCTCTTTTAAGAGGACCTTCCAGAGTTCTCCTCTACTTAATTACCTAATCAAGGCCTACCACACTACGTACAGGTGCTTAGTGTCAAAATCTATGGAAGGTATTTTTTATGTAACTTTATTGAAGTTTGTGGGGTTGGTCTGCTATATTCAGGAATGACAGAACACTTTTTTGACATAGAAACCTGTTTTCAGTCTCTGTAGAAAAAAATGAGAAAAAAATGCCCCCCTCCCCCCACCCCCCAAGTTCAAATGTTCATATTTCTCTCATCTAGCCAGTCTTGTAACAATATTAGGGCATAAATCTGTAGTCCTGTCTCAGGCCTTCCACGGCTTCATTTGTTCTTCAGTCAAGGCACTGGAAAAAATCTTGCTGAATTCAATAGGAATTTTGCCTGAGAAAGGAATTAAAGATTAGGCCACTAATAGAATTTAAAGGGACTGAAACCAATAGAAAAGAAGAAAATAGTCTGTGTTTGGAAATAGCTAGCAGCATGGGAAGTGAAATTGCCCTGCAGCTAAAATAAGTCTTGTCTTTCTTTTTTTGCTCAGTTCTTTTAACATATCAGCTGCCTCCATTGACTAATATACTTAGTGCAAAACGGTACAGCCATACTTGCAAAAGTGAGCTTGGGGACAAATATAATCCAATAACAGCATAAAGTCCTCTAAACGGAACTAAGAGTTTTGGAGGCATTACACAGCTAGCTGCACATTTGTGCAGTGCTACAAGTAACCTTTAGAGACTAACAAATTACAAGGTGGGAAGAAAATTATAATTGATGAAACAAAGAATTTATAAAGGACAAGGGAAAGAAAATAAATGCTCTTAGAAAAGGGAATGAGAAAAGTGAACCAGCAGGAGACAGAAGCAGAATGAAGTGACAAAACAGGAGGGAAATTCAGAGTCTAGAAGTGAAGTATAAATAACAGAAGGAGAGCAAAGAAGTGGTCGTAGTCATAATAGCTACTAAGTCAAGTATGTCCTTATCATTTAGGAAGTTCATTTTGTTGGTTGCCAACAATGCTACAGAGGCAAATGAAAAACCTAACAATATGCATATCCTTTGGAAGGACCTTGCTTAAAAGTTTCAAATACAAAAGACTTCATGATTCAAAACCATTATAGTCCCTTTGTGAGTGAAAACCAGCAGCAATGAAAAGAAAGGAGTTTGACGAAGACCCCAGTATTAAAGTGTTGCACAGTGCTCTCATGCATCAGCCAGTATCTTTTTACTAACAGTCATACATCTCATCCCTGTGTCAGCTATGGTTGTTGTTCTGTAAATCACTTTGTCTAAAAACATACCTTTAGACATTTTTATTTGTGATAACCCCAAGGCCTGGGTTGCAATTCCTGGATCATTCTGCGCTGCAAGAAGGTAACCAAATGCAGTCACTTACTTTGAGCTGATGAAATCAAAACCACTTGCCAAATCTTGTTGCCATCACAATGTGAGATTTTTTATTTCTCTAGAGTGTAGCACAGGATGTAGGGTTTTTAGTGATTATTAACAGCAATATTTTGTAGTTCCATGACACTTTTAATCTGAGGCTCTGAATATGGTCCTCAGACGTCAATTAACAAACAAGTGATTGATAAATGGTTTTATTCTCTTTTTTAATACATGGAAATGGAAAGGGGAAAAGTACAGACTATAAAAAGATATTTCCAAGAACCAATTTGAAAAAAAAAAAGTATCCATCCAAGTTACTGTTTCTTAAGAGAGAAATTTTCTTCATGTTACTCATTCAAGAGATTTGTTTCCATCACTTAGGGCAGGGATGGGCAATGATTGGGGCTGGAGGGCCACTTAATGAGCTTTGGTGAGCTGTTGAATGCCATTCTATCGGGCTACCACTGGGAACCTAAGGAGAGAGGGCTGTATCCCAGGCTGGTCTGCTCTGCCGCAGCTGGGGTCAGGCCAGGCCAGGCCATGCAGCCACCAGACCCCCAGCATCCATAATCCCCTACCCAGCATCTTATTGGCACTGCACCATCCTGGCACTGTGGCTGCCAGCAGCTGGGTCTACGTGAGATGGTGTACAATGCAGTGTGTCAAGTATATGTCTGGCCTGCCTGCCCACCATGATGAGGCACTGCACTACAATGGGAAAGTGCCTGAGGCTGCCCCAGGCAGAGCACTCCCTCCCTTCTCCCTCCCACCAACAGCTGGCACAGACTCAGCCCTAGTGGCCCCGGCGGCAGCACAATGGAGAGGTGTGGAGTGCAGCCCTCCCTCCCCAAGCTCCCAGCAGCAGCTGGTGGGTCAGATAGGATCAATTGGCCGGTGGGATATGGCCCACGGGCCGTGTTTTGCTCATCCCTGACTTAGGGTGAAATTAATCACTGGTTGCAGAAACAGCACGAGGCCTATTCACCAGTGACTCCCTACTTGTTACACTGGATAGCCTTGCATTGCTCACGCCCACAGAATAAGCTGCACTCAATGTTCAGGAAGGAGTGTTTTGTATCTTGCCTGATTATTATTGTAACTATTTTTAAATATTTGTGTTGGGTACTGTCTAAAGGGAGTAATGTGCCATTGTAGCACTGACCTTGTAATGATTTCTCGCCATGTTTAACCTTACACATTGTGAAAAATCTCTTTTAACTTAGTGGGATTACTTATGGTACAACACATGCATAAAACCACAAGACTGGGGCCTAAATATAGGATGAAAGAAAACAGATATAAAACAAATGTGTGGAGTACAAGCAACACTGAAACAATTGTAATTAGTGTTAAAAGCAAGAGTCAGTAAACACCAACCACCTAATCGCTGCTCAGTGTCAGCTGATGAGTAAAATAGGAGGTTGCTCTTAAAGAAGTTCATCAGCATTAATTCTAGCTCTCTAAACTGAGTGAAAGGGTATCTTTATTTACAGCTACTAGGCACAGTTTGGGTATGGCATAATGGAGATGTTTAAAGCTTAACAAGCAAAATTGCAGATCTTATGGAAAATAAAGGTATTTTTTTTCAAAGAATGTGTGTCATTTTATACTGTTTGTCAGTTTAAGAACATGTTTTAATTCAGTAGCATCTATCCATCTACTTAGACTTCATAAATTTGAAGCAAGTGCTGAATGAGTAATGACAACATTAGCTTGATATTTTACTATATTTTAACCCAATTTTTATTCTCTAGAGTAATATTAAATTCTTAATCCCAATTTCCTCTGGAAAGCAGTGATTTAATATGCAAATTGTTATTGAGACAATGACAGTATAATCTGTCTGTTTTCTGTACTACAGGATTTTATTTTATTTTTTAAAATCTAAACTACAAGGAGAGCAGTGGTGGAAGACAGGAGAAGACTTGTTAGAAGTTACCCGGAAAAGGATTTTTGGCTATGTTGGGTATGGAACTGGTCATCTTCTAAAAGTAATTTGCTTGTTTCTTTGGTTTGCTTAAAAAAATAGTTTATAAGTGACTGCTGTATGGTGAAAGGGGAAATACAGGTTTGGGACATGACATTGATCTTAACTTGTGGAAAGCCCCATTGTTGAATTATTTTCAGTCATTCACTATGGAAAGTCATGTTACTGCAAAGTAGAATACTATGTGATTAGAAGATGCAGACTGTCTGTGCAGGGTAGGCCACAAAAAAGTAAATACAAGGGCTATTTCTCTCTCCACACACTTTTAGTTTAAATGAATAGGTGACTTCAACTAAATGATACATGCATCCCTGAATGAGTTAGTCTCTAAGGCAAAATGTTACCCTGCCTTTTGCCTTCCAAATACAATGCACATATTTTGGGAGGATCATTAAACAAGTCTTGATTTGAATTCATTTCCCTCATTGTCACAAAAGAACCTGTCAAAAAACAACAGAAAACAGGTTTTTCTAAGAAAATGTTTCTTCCATTAGAAGTTGTTATTTTTGTGAAACTTAGAAGTTGGTGGGAACATGACAATTTCAAAGCATTGTTAAAAATTTAAATGAAACATTTTATGTTACCAGAATAGAATATTTTCATTTTTATTTAGAAACATATTCCCATGAATATATATTTATTATAGTAATGAATACAGGCTGCTTAAGAGCATGGCAGTGCTCTCCTATGTACTTCATAAGCTCTGTTTGCACCACTGAAGAGCCCCTACCTCCAGAAGTTTAGAATCTAAGGCTCCTATGCATGTGCAGGGAGGCTGCTTTGACATGCTCTAATTACTTGAGTCTGTAATTAATTGAGTCTGCTGGACCATAGTAATTATTGTACTCCAGAAGGCTCCAGCATCATGTGTATCAGCATCCCCACACTGAAAAATGGTGATGGGGCACTTTAAACCTTGTTTGATGAGCTTTATTTTAAATCCTGCCTCCCTCCTCACCACCACCATTTTTCATTGCAGGGACACTGATACACATGACACTCATAGTTTTATAGTAGCTAGGGTCAGGAGGGACCTGATCAGATCATCTAGCCTGACCCCCTGCCACAGGCAGGAATGAATGCTGGCTTCACAAGACTCCAGACAGATGATCACCTAACCTTTTTTTGAATTTGCCTATGGTAGGGGTGAGGACCACTTCCCTAGGAAGTTGGTTCCATATTCTGGCCACCCTAACTAAAATATTGCCTTCTGATCTCTAACCTAAACCTATTCTCCATCAGCTTATTACCATTGTTGGTGCTGGGGAGAAAAGGGCTCTTCCTATTTTCTGATGATCTCCCCTGATGAGTTTGTAGGCAGCCACCAGGTCCCCCCTCAGCCTCCTCTTGCTGAGGCTGAACAGGTTCAGGTCCCTCAGTCTCTCCTCGTAGGGCCTGTCCTGCTGCCCTCTCACCAAGCGGGTGGCCCTTCTCTGAACCCTCTCCAGGCTGGCCACATGCTTTTTGAAGTGCGGCGCCCAGTACTGGACACAGTACTCCAACTGCGGCCTGACCAAAGTCGCATAGAGGGGGAGTATCACCTCTCTGGACTGGCTAGAGATGCATCTTCGGATGCATGACAAGGTATGGCTGGCCTTTCTGGCTGCGGTCTGACATTGGCGGCTCATGTTCATCTTGGAGTCAATAATGACTCCAAGATCCCTCTCCGCCTCTGTGCTTTCAAGAAGGGAACTCCCCAGCCTGTATGTATGGATTCCTTCTCCCAAGCTGCAGCACCCTGCATTTGTCTACGTTGAACCCCATCCTATTCTCATCTGCCCACTTTTGTAGTCTGTCTAAATCTAGTTGCATCCTCTTTTTCCCTTCAAGTGTGTCCACCTTGCCCCACATCTTAGTGTCATCAGCAAACTTGGACAACGTGCTTTCAAACCCCTCGCCCAAGTCGCTATTGAAGATGTTAAACAGTGTGGGCCCAAGGACTAAGCCCTGGGGGACCCCACTTCTCGCATCTCGCCAGATTGTGTACAACCCGTCCACCACTACTCTCTGGGTGCGCCCCATCAGCCAATTTTTTACCCATCCAACTATGTAGGCATCAATGCCACAGTTGCCTAATTTATTGATGAGGATGGGGTGAGAGACAGTGTCAAAGGCCTTCTTAAAGTCTAGAAAGACTATGTCCATGGCGATATCATCATCATCCAAGGATTTAGTTACTTGGTCATAAAGGGCAGTCAGGTTGGTCAGGCAGGACCTGCCTTTGGTGAACCCATGCTGATTGCCCCTGAGCATGATCTCCCCTGCATGCCCCCCATAGATGTGCTCCTTGATGATTCTCTCCAAGTACTCCAGGCA
>NW_005842092.1:457615-471526 GCF_000455745.1 Alligator sinensis
CAGAGCTGTGCTAGTTAAAGTACTCCCTCCAACCCCCCGCCTCCTGGAGCATGTATATAAACACCCTAAACAAACAAGAGAAACACTAGTCATAGGAAGGGTATTTGTTGTTGCTGCTTTTGTTCTTCTTTTAAATTATCTATTTTATATTGAATATAAATATATATATCAGAATAAACAAATGTAAAAAGTTGAAATATTCCATTTCATGGACCATGTCCAGATAATCTAAAATTTAATTTTGGAAAGAAACATGGAAATTTACCATGAAAGAGGAATTCTGAGTTTCAGCTAATAAGTAACAACTCCTTAAAATTCAGCCTAGCAAATCTTTCCCAAATGTCAATGTTATTAATAGGATTCTCTATTCTCAGTTCCTTTCTAGATGTACAGCTGTGTTTCTCAGTCAGGATACTACACCACTCTGAGCTGCCTTAAGATACTCTCAAGGGTGTCACAGGGTGCCACATAATCTTATCACTGTTAGGTGTGCAAACATGATTCACAAGGGAAACCCAACATTTCAAATAATAATTCATGGTGTTAAGAACATTCTGACCTGTTCAGTCTTTCTGAGTTGTTTGCAACAGAATAATTGCTCTATTATTTTTCTGTAGTAAAAAAACTGAGTGAAAATTAAGAGCTGGTATTTTCTAAGTCTAAATAGGTTGAGAATCACTGACCTACAGTATTTTATTCATGAAGACATTGAGATTATTTGATGCCCTCTGCTGGGCATGATCTGTAATTTATTTTGATATGTTCTAGTCCTGCTATGATTAGGCCCAACCCAGCTTGTAAAACGTTCATTCTAACGAGCATTGTATGAACTGTATGGATCGAGTTCTAAATTCCATGATTTAAAATTTCTGTATGTTATTAAAATATTTTTTCCCATAACACAATATTCAAACAGTACTTTTTTCAATTGATAATAAAAGGAAAAAATCTCCAAACCCTGACTGTAACAGATCCCCTATCTGCACCATTTCCATTATATGCAGATGACTGTGGAGCAGCAGATCACAGATAATCATCAGTTCTGAGAATAGATTTTTCATTATTTTGGATACAGATCTTCAAGAATAGGTTTAAATTTCAGATCCACATCCAAGTCAAGTCCTCATTAAGCATTTAAGCAGCCCCATCATTGGTCTACTGAATTGGGGCATAGGTTGGTTAATTTTCACAAGTGCTGAGTGGCAGTAGCTCAGTGCAAAGGCTAGACACTCAGTGCTGCTGAACACCAATGCACATATCTAAATGTATCTTTAGGCTCACATACCTTTTTTTTTTTAAATTCTGCTTTCATCATTTAAGACAACTTCTTATTTGGTAAGCACTGTGAGGTTTCACAAGCTTTTTTATTTTAATTTTTTTAAAAGATCATGTAGATTCAAAAGAATTGGTAAGGAGGCTATGGCTCAGTGCCAATTAGCTTGAAAGTTAACACATTTTAAACATTTAGATATCTTCAACTTAAGAATCCCCACCTAATCTTTTCTTTCATTTCCCATATTGTTAAAAAAATAAAGATATATTAAAGAAAAAACAATGTTTATAAGTTACTGCGGGTTTTAAAAAGTCATTTTTTGGAAGTATAAGAACTGTTTCAAATTTAAGTTCCCTCCAGGAGATGGTTGAGACATGAAATCTGATGCTCTTACTCAGAGTGATTAACCCCATATTCTTCAAGGAGGGCTATTCTAAATGTGAAGTACTACCAAAGATGCCTAATAAAAGCCTGCTGATGTCTTTAAGAAAGATTGCAATGTCTTTAAAAGATTTGGGTCATTGAAGTGTGAAGTGAATGAGGGGGGCCTTTTACTTATTACTGTCACAGGTATTGATAGCCAATAAAATAGGAATGGGCACCGATACACATGCCCAGTGTCTGCTCCAAGGTGTTCTAATTAGAACACCTTGAAGCAGACTCAATCTAATCAAAAATTGATTAATCTAATCTACTTAGCACTCCCCAGTAGCCTCAGTGTCATGTATATTCAGCAATCCTGCACTTCAAAAATGGCAGCAGGGGCACTTTTACTAAAGCTTATTGAAAAAGTTTTAGTTAAAGCTCCCCTGCCACCCTTTTGAAGCCTGGAACGCTGAATGCATGAGGCACTGTGCTTTAATTAAATCAGCTCCTGGGAGCCACCTTAATTGAAGTGCCCTCCCACCCCACCCTGGAGCATGTTAAAGACACCCATAGGGAACTCCTATGGGTCACTGAGTCCAGTCCCCTGTTGTCATCATAACAAACATCTCAAGTTTCAAGCTAAGACACAGTGGAAGCTAGGGATGGTCCTCAAGGAGGACTATACTTCAGTGGTCAGCACTTGTGGGGAAATGATCAGGAAAGCCAAGGCAGTGACTGAGTTTAGGTTAGCCACAGGAATTAAGGACAATAAGAATTTCTTCTTTAGATATGTAGACAATAGAAGGAAAACAAATGGAAGTGTGGGGCCCGTGCTTAACACCTCGGGACAGCTGGTAACCAACATTCAGGAAACAACTGAACTCCTGAATGCCCACTTTGCTTTGGTATTTCACCAGACCATGGGGAAAGTCAAGCAAGATTAGGCTCATGGGGGACATGACAGGATTGACAGTCTCCCCACTGTGAATGCTGAGTGAGTGCAATACCAACTAGAAAAGCTAGATATTTATAAGTCAGCAGGACTAGATGGACTTCATCCAAGAGCACTGAAGGAGCTGACTGAGGTCATCATGGAACCCCTAGCAAAGCTCTTTTAGATTTCGTGGTGCACAGGGGAGATCCCTGAGGATTGGAAGAGGGCCAATATTGTGCCCATCTTCAAGAAGGGGAAGAGGGAGGACCCAGGCATCTATAGGCCAATCAACCTAACCTGTATCTCAGGGAAAATCCTGGAAAGACTCGTTAAATAATCTGTGCGTGATACGCTTGCAGAAGGTAAGATTCTGAATGACAGCCAGCATGGCTTTGTTGTGGGTAGGTCTTGTCTTACCAATTTCATCTCCTTCTCTGAACAGGTCTCTTGCCACCTGGACGTAGGAGACAAGGTAGACATTATATACCTAGACTTCCAAAAGGCTTTTGATCTAGTATCCCACAATATCCTTGTGGGATAACTGGAAGATTGCAGGCTCAGCTGCTCAGCAGTTCAGTGGGTGGGAAACTGGCTACAGGGTAGGACCCAGAGAGTTTTCGTGAATGGATCTGTGTTGTCCTGGCACGAACTGGCCCGTGGTGTCCCTCAGGGGTCCGCGCTTGGACTGGTGCTTTTCAACATCTTTATCAATGATTTGAATGGGGGAGTGAAAAGCTTGCTGGCCAAGTTTGTAGATGACACCAAGTTATGGGGCAGTGTGGCCACGCCAGAAGATAGGTTGCTGATAGTGTGGCAGAAGGCCACCTCTGTTTCTTCCCTAAACTCTGCTCTATGACAATCTGGTTAGGATGGGCCCTGCACAGAATACACACCTTACCCTATCTCTTTAGGTAACCTGAGCTGGATACATTCCTGAGGGAGGGGGGAAACCTGCTCCCTCTGCCTACGTGACTAGTATCACATACCTGGGTGAGGGGCTTGGGCTCCCTGGTGGGCTAGAGACTGCCAGTCTGCCCAGCAACCAGTGATGCATTTCAAATTAGTTGGCTGACAGCCAACAGGTGCTGGCCTCCATTGGACCAGGTAAATGAGGTCACAAGGGCTATATAAGTTAAGGACTGCCCAAGAGGAGGGTGCAGCAGCCATGAGGAAAACTCAGAGAGAGAGGAGCTGGACCATCTAAAACTTGCTCTCTCTCTCAAAACTCATGATCAAGGAACTGCCTGCCTCCAGAGGGAATCTCCACCTGCCTCTGGATAATACTTGTGAGTAAGCTACCTGAGATCTAACTAGATATATAGCTTGCAGTAACTCATCGCATGATCAAAGGCTACTCCAGCCACCCTGTTTGCTCTATGGGATTTCTCTGATACTACTCAACTCTGTACGCTATTCCAGCCCTACTCCTTGTAACCAATAAAGTTCTCCTTTGTACCTAGCATGGGAGACTTATTGGGAGTGGGTCTAGATTATGCTTTGCAGTCCCCTTGGTTCGGCTGACTAACAGAGATCACTACTTGTGCTTCCGACTGAGTGATGCACCCCAAGTTCTTGAAGTGAGTCAAGTACCCTTGAGAGCTACTAGGCCTGTGTTTCCCAGGGGGCACAGAGCCAGAATCAAGCCCTCCCTGGGTGGTGGCAGCTGTACCCCCAGGCTAGTGGGTATGCTCCAGGAAGGGAGTTGGCCAGACGTGAGGTGCCCCCAGGGAGACACTCAAAGCCTGGAAGGTGGTCAGGCACAGTGAGGTGGGTGGCTCAACACAGGAGCACCCCCTACTGGCCCGCTACATGTGGTGTTAGCAGTGAGATCTGACAACCTGCTGTATTGAAGGCATAATTCTGGAAAGGGAATAGAGTCACTGAAAACCCTTGAGCAAACAATTTCTAATTTGGCATTGGGTCAACTGGACGGTGTAGATAGCTAGGATGGCTGACGACTATGACCACATGACAGTGACTGACTTGAGAGACCTGATGAAGGAGAGAGGCCTTCCAGTGAGGAAGGAGCAAAAGAGAGAAGACCTGATTAAGATCCTGTGTGATAATGACCAGGCCGCAAGGTCACCTCCACCCATCTATACACAATCCACTTGGGGCCCTGAGGGGCTGTCCTCTGAGTGGGACTTCCAGAAATTCCAGGTGCATCTAGAAGCTGAGGAGCAAGAACACAGGTTCAACCATGAGCTAGAGTTGAAAAGGATGGAGTTGGAGGCCCAGCACCAGTGTGAGGAGGTACAGCAAGAACATGAGGCTAGAGAAACCCAACACTAGTGCGAGGCGGAGGCCGAAGAGGCAAGGCTCAAGTGCGAACACGATCTTGCAGTACTCTGGATACAGTCAGATGCAGGAACCCCAGGTGCCCAACTGGCACCAGCTACATCCCCCAGACTAAAGACCCCAGTCTTCTCTCTCTACAAAGATGGGAATGATCCAGAAGTGTTCCTAAGCAACTTTGAAAACCAAGCGCACCGATGGAAGTTGCCAAAGGAAGAGTTCATGAAACACATGGCTGCTCTAGTTGAGGGTGACAAGTTTGTGGTCTTGAACAGCCTGCCCTCAGAATCAGCAGATAACTATGATGCCTTTAAAAATGCTGTGTGTTCAAGGTTCAGGTTAGGACCAGATTATTTCCAAAAAAAATTCCGGAATACCATCCTACAACCAGGGAAGACAGTGGTCGAGTTTGTAGCCCAGGTGTGGGACTCACTCCTTAAATGGGCAGACGGAGCCAAGGCTGACAATAGAGAGAAGGAGCTAAACCTCATAGTACTGGACCAATTTTATCACTGCTGTCCAAAGGAGATTAAAGCCCTAATCAAAGACAGGGCCCCCCAAACCATCCAAGAGGCTGCTGAAATTGTGGACCAGCTGTTGTTAAATCATGAGGGGCTGGACAAGAAGCCTCCATACTTTGGGAAGGAACAGAAAGGGCTCCAAAAATGGGGGAAGGAAGAGACAGGCCCAAAAGGGGAAAGAGGGCCACCTCCTGCTGAGCACAAGGTGACCCCAGATTCAGACAAACCACCCAATTCAGAAAAGAGGGGGTGCTATAACTGCGGGGATTTGGGCCAAATCTGGCCCAACTGTCCAAAGCTAAGCAACAAATCCAAGTCAGTCAGACATGCAACAGATCTAAGCAGTGAAGAGGAAGACCTGCGCCACTCTGAAGGGTGTACCTGTTGCTACAGGATTACAAACCCAGAGGAGGTGACGGCCATCCACCGGATTAGTATAGTGGTAAATAGGAGAACCCTTGTCAGAGAACTGGACACAGGGGCCAGTGTGTCATTAATCAATACCAGCCTTGTTTCACCTGTGGATATAGTCCTGGGGAGGACTCTTACCATACAAGGGGTGGGACTCCAGCCATTTGAGGTACCTGTAACCCGTCTCCACATTGAGTGGAGAGGCTGGGGGATGTGCGTAGAACTAGGAGTGCTGGAAGGGGCTCCTGTTCCCATCCTGGACGGACGTGATGTTTTGGAACTAGAATACCTGCAAAGGGAGGAGGACCACCTCCTAGAGCCCTACTGTGTTAATGTGGTGACTCGTCAACCAAGCAGACAGGCTAAGGTGGGAGGAGTAGAAACTTCCCAGGGCCTGGTCACCCAATTGGCTACTGAGCCAGAGGGGGAGAAGGGAGAGACTCAGACTCCCTCTGACTGCAACCAGCCCCCGGCCATTGTGGAAACCAGCAACCTCAAGGTTGGGTTAAGTGACAGTCCCAGGGAGGAGTCTGGTCAGTCAGTGGCAGAGGAAACTGAGACTCTTTGGGAGAAGTTAAAGGACATCCCCGAGGGTAAAGGTGCACTCCTTACAGGAGCACCAGACATCCCTGCTGATTGCTTAGCTGGGCAAGAGGCGTTCAAGCAGGAGGTTCTAGAGTACCCCAGCTTGGAGGAACTCTGGCAGATGACTCGGGAGCAAGAGACAGAGTTCACCCCAAATAAGCGGGAATAGGTGGTCTAGGATAAGGGACTCCTCTATTGGTTGTGGGTACCAAAGAACCATGCCGAGACCTGGGAACCCCGTCGCCAGCTCATAGTACCTCATAAGTTCAGACAGCAGTGGCTTTCCATGCCTCATGATTTACCTTGTGCTGGTCACATGGGCAGGGAACAGATGCGCCAGCGGCTGCAGGTGAACTTTTATTGGCTCAGAATTGCCCAGAATGTGGCCTATGTGGACTCTAACCCCAATGACTGGGATGAGAAACTTCCACATTTGCTCTTTGCCTACTGGGAGGTGTCCCAGGAGTCTACTGGGTTCTCTGATGTTCAGACAGCAAGTGGGGGGGGGGGGCAAGGGAGGCATCTGTGTCCCCTGCATGAGACCTGGGGCCTGGGCACCTGTGTCCCCAAGCTGTACCTTCACACCGTGTCACAAAGCACCAAACGATGTACCCACAAACCTGACACTAAGCCCAAGAGAATCTCTGCTTTTGGGCACAGTCCCACGGACTTTGACCCTGGCTCCCCTACACCCAGCCAGGGACCCTGTGCTTGGGCACAACCCCACAAAGCCTGACCCTGACTCATGTGCACCAAGCCACGAAGCCCCATGCCTCATGCTCAGGCACAGCCCCATAGAGCCCGACCCTGGTCCCTGCATACCACATCTCAGAGGCCAGAAACAGTCGCCCTGCCACCCAGACCCAAGCATAAACCTCCACTCAAAGCAGGAGCCAGTCCAGGTGACTTGCCTCTGGTGGGTTGGGGTGGCAGGGGACAGAACATCAGGACTGGGCCTACACAGAGGCAACCCTGTGACCTCTGAAGCTTGGCCACTGCTGGCAGGCACCCAGACCATGAGCACCTGGATGCTACAAGGCTTTTCTACCCATAGCTACAAGGTCCCGAAGTACTTGGGGGGGGGGGGCGGAGGATGTGGGAGCATTCTTGCCTATTTCTGGCAGTCAATCAAGGGGTGGCCCTTGGCACTCAGCCATGCTCGGTAGTCTCTGGCAACCTGGGGAACCCATAGGCCATGCTTGGAGGCAAGCACAATCACCCCCAGCCTGCAGGCCTTGGTCAGTACAAGCTGCCTGTATGCCTCCCCCCCCCGCAACCAAAATGCGAACTAGTGATTTAACTTAGGCTGCTTACAGAAAACTCATAATGGACTGATTCTGCCTTGGGATTTTTGAACATCTGTGCTTAGCTGGATTGATACAATAAGAACCAAGTGACAATTGGAGAAGTTTGAGAGCCTGGGTAGCTACTTTTTTTCCTTCCGGTTTTCTACCCAGCTTTACCTTATGGTTCTATTAGTGAGACTATTAGCAGAAAATGCAGAGACTCTTAAAATAAAAGTGTTTAGGTCCAACAGTATCAGATAACTCTGAAAAGCATGCAGATTCTCTGTTATTTGTCACAAACCAAGTCCCAATGGACCTCATTTAGTTTCTACTCCACCTTCTACCAGATAGTATAAGCATCTTTGATGCTTGAGTTATAACAGATTTTTTTGTCTTGTGATAATTTACAAATTCTCTTACAATTTTAATGGGATTATTTCTAGAAATAGTAGCTGACCTTTAGAAAAATGAGGATACTATGAGGATCACAAGAATCAAATTACAATTTTTATCTTTATGTAACATGTGAATCCACTGCTGTATTTGTTTCTTATTCAGTACAGTATTTCAGGGTTTGGACTAATTAAAAGAAAACATGACCCCAGATTCTTATATTTTATTTCTTCCATTATATTTTAAATTTAAAAGCCTTGCATGGACACTTCATTATTCTACTTCAAAATATGCAGAATGCATATACTAAATGGATAATAAATATCTGTGATTAGTACTAGTTATAAAATTTCTCATTACTGAAGCCCCTTGGTATCATTTGTATTTCATTATACTTAATCTGGTTGGTTTTTCCACAAGCAGCTTATTTATTCCACAGATTTATTCACTGAATATTTAGATGAATAATTACAGGATCTTTGGCTTTCTCTGAAAATTTCTTTGTGAATTTCAATATGAGACCTTCAGAATTTGAGATACTGTTTGATTAGGCACGTAGATCACATATAATTGTTTCTGTTTATGACTGAATAAGCATAATTCTTAGAACCTGGTTTCCAGTGCTGATGATCTGCATATTACTTTTACTATTTACTAATCAAAAGGCAGTTTTCTCTAAGTATTTCTCCATTATTTAATTAAATATGCCACAGAAAGAGATTCCACTATCTTTTCATAAAATCCCCAAATGACAAATATGATACAACCAGAAAGTTTTTATATTTTTTCCACCTCTCCAAGTTATAGTATTTGCTTGCTAAATATATAATCAGTAGAATTTAGCATATAAAAAGCTTCCAGTCACAGTTTCATGACAGTGTGCAACTAGTGAGCAAGATAACAAACTTAACTTCAACAATTCCAATTCTCCAAATTAGTTACCAAAGAAGAATATTTTTTTCTCTTTTTGATTTACAGGTCTTGCAGCCAAAAATACATAGTGAAGTGTTTAACAGTGTGAAGAATAAAGTAAAATTCCGAGGAAATCTGTTCAGTTCTTTGCTGCATTCAGATTATAATAGCTTTTTTCCTGAGCAAATCCACTCTCAGAGAGCCACAGAGCATATCAAACCACTTTTCAATTTTATCTCCTCTCTTTGGAATCGTGAGAGTCCTGTTCTGAATGCATGGGCAGTAGCATGGCAGACTGCTAGCGCCTCATGCTATGGGCAGGGAGAGGGGGCTATTGGACCAATGGCAAAAGAGGGTGCCCACTATCTCACAGGAAGATGTCATCACCAAATTAAAATCAGATACAGCGTTTGGATTTCAAATCATCCCAAAAGACTTTGCATAATATAAAGTTAGCTATTAGTAATGCAGATTTAAGAACATACAAAATGCATTAGGTACTTCCCCTGGCTCACATGCAAGTTGCTTATGTTCAGTATATGCTGTAGTCACAAAGAAGATTTACTAATTAGAACAGGTAACCCTGGATCATTATACATGCAGGTGAATTTTTCCATTTGTTTGCTAAGCTCGAGGTAAGGAATAATACCTTCTTAGTTCACTAATGAACAAATGGAGGAATTTTCAGCTGTAACTGCACTTGTAAAAATTAAATTCCTACTTTGTTAAATAGCACATTATTGAAAAATGCTGCAGAGCAGACCAAAACAGAACTTATTTCTTAAACACTTCTTTTCAGGTAGGAAATCTCAAAATGAAACTAAATAATGGCATACTGAGACAAATTCTTCCTGTTAACTGTGTAAAGAAATTATTACTAGACTGTCAGACAATTGAATTCATCTAAGCTTTCTAAAAGTAATGTGATGACACTCACTGTCAAGTTCACACAAATATCTGGTACAGAAGAGAGACAAACTACTGCTACTTTCGTTCAAAAGACCCTGTCATGATTCAATGAATCAAGAAAAATTTGGAGCAGCTGTCTACTAGGAATCCTGTGACTCTTACACAGTTCATGTAAATATGAGAATGTGTGCACTTTTCATGCTTATTCCTCTATCAAGAGGCTAATGGCAATAAGATATGACCATCCATTTCCACCAGCCTATCTGTAAGTAAGATAAGGCATCAGTTTAGATTATGCTACCTCTGGCCAGCAGCAATCAAAATGTCACTGACCTAATTGGTTTGCATGGCACTGTGGAAAGATGTGACAATTTGGGCAAAGTGTAGAGTGAATGTCCTGCTGCATACAAAGAGAGATAAAATAAGCCTCCAAAGAGAGCAAATGACACTCCACACCAATATGACTAAAATGTAAATCACAACGAATGATAATAATAAAGTGATTGTATACAAAACCTCATAGAAAATACTTTCCTAAAATAAAATGACTGTGAAAATGTAACATTCTTAATACATCAGATGGATGTTAGTTTATCTAAGTTAGCTCAGAAGACTTACAGTGTATTACACTGTAAATTCTTCAGAAAACAAAAGATTTAATATTGATGCACAATCAATATATAAAAATCCTAAAGTGGCAAGTTAAGTGGTTTAAAATGTGCTCAAGATAATTGAAAACAAAGTCTTCCTAAGTCCCTTTTAGATGATGGTACCAATGCTGTTCAATTTATATTTCCAGTGAAACTCAGAGATATTTTGATTCTGCATTTGGAGTGTTGTTCTTGCAAAATCTCAATATTTCTAACATTAAAGATAAATTCATCCTTTTTTGCTTCCTGGAAGCATCTGTTTTATAGCAGCAATACTCAGTGTGTGACATGTACTATAGCCAAGGAACATATGCTACAAATAAACAAAAAGAACATGAATTTGTATTTAACACTGGGGCTCTGGAATGTCTCATGGCAGAAATTATATTAAAATGCTTCAGGACTCCCCCAGTCAGTAATTAAATATGTAGGTGCTGCTCTAAATGCAGGACATTACAATTCTGTACTGCCAAGGTTTATCTTGGAACAATGTTCTGACCCTATTAAAGAACAGTGTTCAGGTTTTGCTGATGAAAGTAACAAAGAAATGTTGTCCCTAGCTCTTTGGCTACTGCATAATGTATAATATAATGAAATGGATGGCTTATGGACAGGAGTCTTTCATTATTAGGTTGCTGACTCGCATCTTGTGCAGGATTTATAATTTGTAAATAGAGGGTGCATCTACACATGCTAATTTAAGGCAATATTAACCACTTTTAAGGTACATCAATGGCATGTGTCTACATGTGCATGCCCTTAACGGCCCTTGTCCTGGGGTATAGTGAGAAGCGGGACCAGGAAGCCCCGCCCACAGGGCTTGGCATGGGAAGAAACACTAAAATAAAGAAAGAAATGCAAAATAACCACTTACCTGCAGGAGGAGTGATGACAGAAGACAAAAGAGAAAAGCCTGCGCAGTTTACAAGCCGCACCTTTATGCAATTAAGGCCGGTGGGTGACGTCATAAAGTAGGGAGGTGAGAGCCAGTGAGGAGGCGGAGGCTCTCTGCACCGGCAACAGGTGGAACTGGCACGCACAGGGAGCGCCTGGACGTCAGACAGCTGGGGAAGCAGCGAGAGCTCTCCACACCATGGGCACTGAGATGAAGCCCCAGGAAGGGTGGAACACTGGGGGTGACTTCCCCCTTGTGTAATTAAAGAAGTTCGTCAGAGAAGATGCCAAGTGGCGGCGTGGCCAATTCGGCGAATGCAAAGAAGAGGTGAAAACCAACCTTGGGGAAGTGGAGGTCTTCTCACGTGGATGCCCCAGGTACCAGGTCAGGGAGCCGGGCTAGGGGAGGAAGGAAGAGAGGGACCCCACAGGATCAGCAACGGGGGAGAACTGCCAAGTTTGGGCAGGACGGCTGGGAAAGCCGACTGGTAGGATACCGGACAGGAAGATCCCTTTTGGGTCCTTTTTTTCTTTATTACATTTTCTTCATTTTATTTCTTTACCCCTGCTTGACAGGGACACCCTTAAGCCCCAAGAAGAGAGCTGACCAGCTTAAAGGGGATCCCAGGCCCAGAGTTTGGGCTGGCTAAGTATCCTTCCCCAAAGAGAAAAGGGGATACCACAGGGCACAAGGAACAGCCACACTGGAGCGGCAGCTGTGTCCAAATACTGCGCCCCACCCGCGGGTGGAGGTTGGTGTAAGGCTGGGGTGTAGGGGAGGTGGAGCCCCACAAACATCCTGCAAGTGGAGTGGTCATCCCTGAGGGGAGTTTTGAGGCTCAACCCCACACTGACGTAACATTTAAACATGTGGCAGGCGAGCTGGGGGAAGGCCAGCAGGACAACCGAAGCCCACCTCAGGGAACCCACGAAGCTAGAGAGTGTACACCCTCTGCTGCTCAGGCCAAGGCGGTCCATGATCAGGCATTCAAAACCAGGCGTGCGCATCCTTTAAAAATGGCAATTTTAGACCATTCATGCCTAAATTTGATACTTACAAAATGGGTATCAAACTGAGGTGAGAATAGCTAAAGCATTTTAACGCATATGTAGACATACTAAGGTGAATTAACATTGTGTATGCTGACTGACTTGGGACTAGCTTTAGTCCTAAATCAGTCCTCACACTGCGTTAATGCGCCTTAGTGCATGCACATGTAGACACTCCCCTAAATCACCTTAATGCACATTAGCCAAATGCCCCTTAAGTTTAGGTATACATAAAGCACATGTAGATACCCAGATTGTATTGTCTTTCTCCCTTGACCTGTTCAACACTGGGGCTTGGACAGTGTCTCCAAAGAAGAAAGCAGAGACCAATAACAAAAGCCCAGTCTATTTTCTAATGAAAACTGACTGCAGTATATGATTTAAGAGCAAATACTTGAACATAGCAACGAATAAGTTTGAGGGTACTCTCAAAATAAGGAGTCACATATGCCAGACAGTATCTCCAGCAATTTGTATATTGTATAAAACCAAGAAATCAGATGACAGTATTTTGTTTACTGGCTTATATAGCCAGCCACTGGGCAGCTCTTTCCCCAAAGAAAAAGAGATGATAGGACAGAAGAAAGATTTGTGGAAGTAAGATGAGATAATATCTTCTACAGGATCAACTTGAACAATTGGGAGAGGTAGGAAACATGCTTCTGTACCTATGTGGAGGGTTGACAAGAATTATTTGGATCTGGGGGCAGTCTTTTAGGGCAAAGAACTCATCTATGCTTATTCAGCATTTCTCCTGATATACCGTCTATCTTTATTGGTAATTTTGGTTGGTACAGCAATAGAAATTGTTAATAAAATAATCAAAATCCAAGGGATGAATTGTGGTTCAGGTGAAAGACTTCATGGTCATGTTCCCCTTAAATTTCTAGGGTTGGGCGATTCACATCAGAATTTTAATGCACACACTGAATAGGCATGGAGAAAGAACTACCTCCTTTCCCATATGGGTTCTGGCTGGCACATTTTAGGAGCAGTATGGAGAGATTACATGCTCTCGCTGGTCATGCTTTTTATATCCATGCTTTTATGTAGGCACAGATTTTAGACACCAGGTCTTTGATTTAGGTACTTTTGATAAGATCTAAATTCACCAAAAAGCAAAATAAAATTATACAACTTACTAGTCTATTACTGGTAGCCTTCATTGGTAGCGATTAGTCACTGGTAGTGATTAGTCAAGGATGCACTGCAGAGTAGGAGTTTTGAAGAGATGGGGCTTATCTTATCTTATCTTATTTCCTTAAGGAAATGATCCTTCAGACACAGAGGGAGACGATCCCGATGTGAGGAAAAAGAGGGAAAGGGGCCAGAAAGCTTCCCTGGCTGACCAGAGAAATCCAGAGCAGCCTAGGGGCTAAAAGGGGAGCATATAAAAAGTGGAAACAGGGAGAGATTACCAAAGAGGAGTATA
>NW_005842092.1:473177-498789 GCF_000455745.1 Alligator sinensis
ACTCTTTCCTGCCTATGCAGGGGGTTGGACTCGATGATCTATTGAGGTCCCTTCTGACCCTAACATCTATGAATCTATGAATCATGGACCAAAGGGTCAAATAAACTAAACACTTGTGTTTAAAAAGTCATGCATCTAGTTTTTGTGAGATGATTACTGATGCCAGTTAACTGTGAACCCATGCCCAATAGCAAATCCCATTTGCATGTGCATTTATCTATTTTTCATGAGATCTTTTAACATCAGCAGGTGTAAATTAGGTTCACAATTGTGCATCTACCTTGCTTGAAAATCTGTTTCAGTATGGGCTTTTGCTCCTAATTACATTTCATATATAGATTTAATGGAGAATTTAATTATAAGTTTATTACGAATGGAACCATTGCTTATCTTAAATTCTGTAAACTAGTGTATATTTACTGCACTATATAAGCAATTTTAATTATTAATATTCTGTACTATGTCATGTTAATGTGAAAGCATAAAAGAATTATCAGAAATAAAATACAGGCTTTTATACCTCTGCAAAGAATAGACTCGTCATACATTTGTAAATTAGAATACAAAATTAAAAGGAGTAGCTTGCTGAAATATTGCATTTTTTTACTGCTGTTTGGAATGAGACAGTCTAAAGAAATAGCATATTAGCCTTATATCAAGAATACCCTCTCTAGAAACAATGAATAATGAACTAGGAAACAAGTAGATAATGCCAGAAATAGTTATTAAAAGATCAGATATGTTAAACAATTACACGTCTCCAGACTAGATCATATATCCAAGTCGCTGAAAGTCAGCTAACTAAACCAAAAATGAACACTAATATCAGAAGTTAGAACTGTATTTACTCTGCGGTTACTAAACAGGATGAGAAATCACTTTAGATTGGAAATTGGTTAGAGAACAAGAAGAAAGCAAGTCACAAATGACATTTTCATGAGTATGAATTGATGCAATGTGTTTAGGTCAGGAAAAATGTGTATCACTATACGTTTTCAGCACGAAGCTGACATTTCTTCCCTAGTGCTGCAAAATTTAAAATGACGTTCCTTTATTTTCCATGGAGACAGCTGCTATAGTTCCCAGCTGAAAATTGGCCTCAGCTGGCATGTAGCAAAAGGGAATACATGTAGATAATAGTCATGAACTAGTGAGCACTGCTGGTTGACCAGTTATCAAATTGCTGGTAAGCTGTATTTTCAGTTGTAATTCCAGGTGGCACACATATTCTTCCCTTTATTTCTATAACTTTCGTTTGTGGTAACACTATAATTTAGTGCATATAATGAGCTAATGGCTTTCAAGTGTATTCTTTGATACAATGAAGTGTATGGATAAGGATTTTTCTTTTCAGGAGGCTTTTCTCTTTTTTTAAGGCTTCAACAGATTCCTTTCAAATACAAACTAATAATCCTGCAAATCTATTACAAAGCCATTATAAAGGGAATGGCATGATTGTATGTATCCCAATATCATAAACAAAGGTTGTCAGGAGTTTTCTGTTGAAACACAGTGGGTGCATCTACATGTGCAATAGATCCTGGAATTTACTTGCGAGTAAACTACTCACGAGTAAATGCTCCCAGCCAGGCATCTACATATGTAGAGAAGTGGGAGCAGATTTGCTGCTAATAGCAGTAAACTGCTTTCGCTTCCTGACGCCCGGCAGTGGGCCCCTGTCACCACCAATGGGAGCTCGAATACGTGTGTCACCCGGAATTACAACTGAAACTACAGCTTTCGAGCAATTTGATAACTGGTCAACCAGTGCTACTGACTGTGTGCTAGCCCAGGGGTTGGCAGGGAGCAGAGGGCTAGGAGACAGCTGTCTCCTAGCCAGGGCTGAGACATTGCTCCTTGCCTCCGGGGGGCTGCCTTATGCAGGGGCAGGGACAATGTCCCTCTGCCCCAGTAGCAGGGAGCTCCCAGTCCCAGCTCCCTTATCAGGACAGGGAATTTGGAAAGAGCTGCAGAAGACAGGCAGGTTCCAGCCCCCTGTCCTGATCTGCCAGTGGTATATATTTTTGAGTGATATAAACTGATGACACATATTGGGGTTAAAGAGATCTATCAAGTACCCCCACTGAAGTTACTGGAATTATATCAAGGATAAAATTGGACACTATGATGACCAGATCCCTCCTCAAACTCTCCACTCGTTCCAGTTCAGCGCCTCAAGTACAATCTTGTTTTTACTTTCATCTCTTTTCACAAATCAGTCCCACTAGACTTGTCTGCTCTTATCACTTATTGTAGAGTTTCCCTGTCCTATCTTTGTGCTCTGACCGTGCGAGCTTTGTACATATGTTATGTCAAGATCTTATTAAAACATTACCAAAAAAATAGTTATTTCTTCCATTGTGCCATTTCCATTGGAACATCTTCTCTGAGTATAAAGAAAAATGAGATGCTCTTCTGCCCCGATAGCTAAAGGCAACTAGCCAACAGTGTTTCCAACTGTCTATAAATTTACAGACAGTCTGTAATTGAAGAAAAAAAAAAGGCTAGAAACATCTGTTCTTGAAGTCTGTTAAAAAAAAGGGGGGGCTGTACATAAAAACACTAAGCAACCATGAGCTTGACTAAGGATCTGTCATCAGAAAGAAGCTGGAGGCAAATGTTGAAGGACAGACAGAGCAGATCAGTGCCACCTCGTGTCAGAGTCGCAGCACAGAACTCTGCAGGGAGCGTTTTCTCAGGGCTTTGTAGCCCATGGAGCCTCCAAAGCCCCAAGCCATGTGCTGCTGCTGTATCCCATTCCTACACAGGGAGATAGAATTCCACATCGGTGGTCTGTGCTGAGAAAGCAGGTGGGGCTGTCAGAGGTCAGTTTTGGGAAGTGGACTGGGGGGGTAGCATGGTGAGGGGTGCAGTAAGGAGTATTGGGGTGGGGGGTGAGTAGGGAGTAGGGAACCCCTGGGGTGGGGGCAGCATGGTGGAAAAAAACATTAGCTGGCCAAGACAGCTTCTTTCACAACTGCTGTGCTACAAGACTGACTGGAGCGGCAGCTAAAAGCAAGTTTTTAAACAGAATCCTGCTCACAAATTTGCCAGAACTCAGAATGGCTGATCAAACTCTGTACTGCCTTTGTCTCTCTAGTAGTGAGGTTGCAAAAACAGCACCAGAGAGAAAATAAAGCTTCTATTTTTTCCTGTACCTTCATCTCCCCTTGTGCACATGTGTCTTGATTTATTTTCAAGGAAGCAAGATTTGATTTTTGCTCCCCCTATCAATTAAACTTTATTTCTCCCTGACTTCTCCCCTCAAACAAACCAAACCAAGCCAAGCCAAACCAAACCAAACCAAACCTTCAATTATTACTATCTTTCACTTCATCTAAAAAAGAGGTGACATGGTGTTTTCCCTAAAAATATCCTGTACAGCTAAAAGGAAATTGAAAAAGGGGATATGGGTAATATAAAATCTTTACTTAATATTATAACTGCTTTTTAAATGCTTATTATTTCTTTACTAAAAAGTTCAGATGATTTTTCATCATAGGACTGGAAAGACCCGACATATCCGATTTGAAACCACGAGATTTGTTTAACATTTTAGTATACGATAGTGACCACTTTGAATTTGTGGACCAATTTGTTGCATCAAAATTAACACAACATGGACTTTGTCATTGTATTTATTTGTACAACATTTAATTCATACCGCTAACCCTGATTGTAGACTCTGGACACTGCTGAAACGAAAACAAGGAAGCAGGTACCAGGTATTTCACATGACTTAATTATACTCCATTCCAAGCAACTTTTGCAGCCTACTGAATATGAGAATACATTTCTCCTTCTGATTCTAATGGAATAGTTCTTTGATTTTTTTAAATCAATAAAACTCTGCACATGTGCTTGTTTGTGTGATCTCTCCTTCTAAAACCAGTTCTCCTAAAGCTCATCGCATCAAGAAAAAGCTGTATTCAGAATTGGGTGAAATAAGAAAAATCAGGTGCAATAACAAGTTACAAATCCCATTGCTATGTTTATTGTTATGTACAAATGGCATATCCAGTCTGAGGAAAGGAATTGTGTGCTGGTGTTTCTTATTATGTCTTGGTTTGTTTCTGAGCAAGAAATGATTGCCGTAGCAATTCCTCTATTGTTTCTACTGTCACATGCCCATGAAGGGGACCCACAAAAGTGGAGGGTGTGTTTGAGTAATTAAATGGGGCAGCTATAATACAAGGTCCCCTTTCCAGAGAGATAGCACTTGAATGCCCATGTGCCAAGGAAGTATCCCTATGTACCTGGAAGAACAGAACTCCAGCACATTGGTTTAAATACCACTATCCAGTGAACATCCATTATGTAGCTCAGCCAGACGACAGCTCCAAATAGATTGCATTGTTTTGGTTGGTAAGGTCACAGATGTGCTACAGTCAGGAATGAATATGTACCGGAGCAAAAATCCAAAGATCAACAATTATTTCACTTAGGTTCTTAACACATTAAAAATATAAATGCTACCTCTTTGGATTAACTGGGCACATCTAAATGTGCATGAATGCACCTTTGCTACTGAGCATTTAGTACCTCTAATATGAGGTACTACATAACTGTGCAGTAGCTGGTGGTCCTGTGCAGTAGCAAAGGCACATCATTTTTTTGTGATGCTTAATGCACAGTAGACTAATTCTACTGCACATTAGCACAATAGCATTACTTTTGACGTGATGCGCTAACACGCAGTAGATTAGTCTACTGCGTATTAAGCATCTCTTGTAGACATATCCACTAAGTATAAGAAGATATGTACCTACAGAAGTAGAGTAAGGCAGAAGGATAGTAAGGAAGTATTTTATGTACTCTGTCAATCCAAAGCCCTGATTGTATTTATTTTGATGGAATAAGAAAAGTCTGTTATTGAAACTGCAGTTTGTAGCCAAATGTAAATGATGCAATACCCCAGATTTTAAAATATAGTTCTCCATATTATTGAGAAGGTACATCATATGTGAGTTAAAGAGGAACTATTCTAGGGAAAATGCTTTAAAAGCCCAACAGGGAAACAGACAATTAGATTAAAATATACAAGACTTTGTTGAGAATAAAAGCTTGTGATGTTAGAGAGATCAAACTTCAAACTTTGTAAGCATCCACAGAAAGTAATACGTCTGTCCTTAAATACTGTTCCCAGGATTTTTGTTGCAATGCAAGTAAGTACACAGTGGAAACTGCACATTCAATGTATGAGGAATACATGGTGTGATAAAGAAAATAAGAGCCTCTGAGGGAATAATTGCTTCACCGTAGGGAACTCATGCAACTTAACTTGAACTTTAAATCGATCGGCTTTCTTATTTGTTACTGGTGGTGCACAGTGGTATGACTAGGAAATTTTACAGCCATAAAATGGGTGTTTTCAATGTCATGCAGCATGTTAATGCTGGGAGTATTTTTATATATGTTGAGCTCTCCTTCAACTATATTCTCTTAAGTAAACATATATAAAATGCAAAATAGTATAATGAGATGCTTCGAAGTATGCATATAAATGATTGTTCTGAGCCCATGGAAAAGGACTGAACAAATAATCGCTCTATTTTTTAAATATGTTTATCACTTTCATTCTTTCCATGGGCTGCAGAGCTGTGATCATTACCATATTTCGATAGATACCCCTGTGTGCTTATGCTATGACTGGGCAGAGGGCTTACAGGATTACATGCTTGATTTCCCCTGAAAGCCTCTCTTTCCAGTAAATATTGTGGCAATTTGAAAGGATTACTTTCTTATGTCCCTCTCAATTTTTCCAACTATTTTTGATTTGATGGCAACAGCTGGTAGTCACTTAAGGGTGACAAGAATACTCTCATCATATCCTTGTTAGGTGGACACATCTTATGCTCCCCAATTGTAGAAGGGGTTCCCAAGGGGGAACAGGGGACGAACAGGAAGAAATAGATTAGTTCTTGCTGCAAATGGGGCTGTAGGTCAAATTTTTCCTCTAGAAAATGTTGAAGTTTGTAAGTACCGGTTGAGATTTCCAAGCATCTGCAATCTGTTTTAAATAGTTTGGGTTTATTCGGACAACAAAGCATTCCATTCATTTCTGTATTTATTTTTCTATAATTATCACATACTGGGGGTGAGTTGGGGAGAGGATTATTCATGGCAACTTCCAATCCATGCTCTCATCTGAACATACTCTTGCTCTGAGCAGAGTATTTAAAAAGTTATCCTTTGTCTGTACCTATTCCTTGGTTTTACACTGTTAGTTTTCATTAATTTGTCCCATGTTCTTTAGTAGGAACCGAGAATTCACTTAGTACATTTATTCTCCATACTTTACAGCATAGGTTTGGCAAGAGCAGCAAACTTAGATGGCATAATGCTTGTTATATACCAAAAATTCCCGAAAGGTGCATTCTCTGTCTACATATGATATGTAGCAAGGTTCACCCCTCTATACCCAAGCTTTATAAAGATGAGTTCAATATTCAAGTCTTAAAAATGTCTATGTTTAAATTAACCTTGACTGGTAAGAATGGAGAATTAATCACTATAGTCTCTCACCTTGTTCATAGGATTTATTATTAGAAGATAAAAATATGAAGAGAAATTGGTTTACTTTTTGCAGATGAGAAAAATAGGTTAAATAACTTATACAACGTCATGCAATACACCTGCTGAAGACCTGGAAGCTGACCAACATATACATAATTTTAGTCCTGAAAGTTACCATACTACATCTTTCTTGCATGTAAACCATCCAGTTGCACATTGAGGTGATATCCCAATTACAAACAACTGCATTTTGTCTTGCACATCACATGACCCCAAAATAAGATTCACAACTTGTTTTGGGAAGGCAGAATGAAGGAAAGAAAGCTTTCTTTTCCCAAAGTCATGTCTCAATGGTAGCTTCATGGGACAGGATCACAGCCTTGGGTCAGCTGAAAGCTGCTACCAATTTGATATCAGCTGTGACAGGATTTAAGCTTTAGGTACAGAGCTGAAGGAGAGAATGAGCTGAAGGACACTGAAGTGTAGACTACATCCCTCCTTCATGCAGCTGGGACCCCAGCATGGATCCAGCCTCTAGCAGCCATTCCATCATCCCCATGTTTCCCTTCAGTATATCTATCTATCTATCTTAGTGACATTCCATTTTAATCACAGAAAAATGTGGATTTGGGTTTACTTTTTTAAATCTGAAAATTGGGGGTTTTTTTAACAATGAAAACCAGGATCCCTAGTGATAAATAAGGGAGAACATAACAATACCTCTACAGTACGTTACTTGGACTATCTATCATATTAACTCTTAAATTTTGAATCCAAGTCTTATGTCTTGAATTCAAGTAAACATGGTACTACTTTCTTATACAATTCCCAGGACCATGTTATTTGAGAATCTCAGGTATCACTGTTTCCCGTATAAAGCCTCTATGAGGTAGGAAAGAATATTAATACCCATGATAGTGATGGGAAATGGAAGCATGTGCACCCCACGGCCTTCCATAGACTGCAGTGGGTATGGAACAACTATCATATTTATCTGAATACAGGACATCTTTGTATTTAAGATGCCCCCATACAAATTAGATTCTATACATGGAACATTTATAATTTTCCAAGTATAGAATCTAATATTGGAGGGTTGTCTTAGATTTGTCTCCCATACTGCTGCACTGGGAAAAGCATGGCAAGGAGGCAAGCAGCAGCAGGGGAGTCAAACAGCCTAACCTCCACCCATCAGCCCTTGCCTCTTTCCCCCTGCTGCCAGTCCCCCATCCCCACCACTCACCCTGCTGCTCTTTATCTCCTCTTCCCACATCAGGGCCAGAGCTGCTGCTCTTCCACTACCGCTACATGGCTGGGTGGGACCTGGAATCACTATGTCCTCCATGCTTGGGCTAGAGCAGGGCTGGAGCTGTAGTGACAACCAGGTATAAGCAGCATAAGACAGGAGCATCAAGAGGGAAGAGGCAGTGGGGGGTGAGGGGGTGGCAGGCAGAGGCCATTGCTCTTACCCTGAGCCCAGGTCAGGGCTGGAGTTAAAGCAGTAGCAGTTGCCTGCCTTCCTGCCTTATACTCCAATTCAAGGCGAGGGCCTTTTTCTCCCCCCATTTTGAATGGGGAAAGAACCTCCTCTAAATATCATTATTTCCCTTATAATGCCTGTGTAAAGTAGAAAAGAATATTAATACACATAATACTGATGGGAAATAGAAGCACCTATTCCCCAAGACCTTCCATAGACTGCAGTTGGTGTGGGACCAGACTGTGAGACTGAAAGGTAGGCTTATGCATGAGCTAGAATATCTGGGCTAGCTTTGGTATCTCTACACCACATTGCACTGAGACATGAAGACATATTTTTAGTTTCCTCGTTTTGGAAAAGTTTATGGAACAGTCAGAAAATGATCCAAGTCCCAGTCTAAAGTTTTATTCACACGGATATTCTTTGTCTTTTGTTACATAGTACTTGCTGGTATATTTTATGTGTATTTAATATTCAAATTCAATGCAGAAGCAGAGAGGTCAAATATTGTGTGACTGAGTTAGGGTTTGTGTTTTGGATACACTAGAAAAATGAAGCTTTGTCAGAAAAAAATATGCAAATCACCTTGCATTGATAGAGATTTAAATAAAAATAGGATCTGAAACATTAATATGAACCCAGGAAGAAGTAAGACGTACAGTGCGTGTCTACATGTGCAATGAGTGCACATGAATAAACTCCAGAGCTTGTTGAGCCAGAGTTTTATGCTCCTGGTCACACCATTTGAATGTGCATCTGGGAGTAAAAAACTCCAGAATATATTGTTCCAGAGTTTATTTTTGCTCAGCACATTGAAACCAGTCAGAATGCCCTCATCTCAATGTGCTATGGAGGAGATGGCTGGTGCACAAAGGTCCCCCCACATTGAAGCAGCTTCATGCCCCAGCCAGCCAGGCAATGTCTACATGTGTGCTCATGTGCACAAAAAAAAAAAATCCAGAGCAGGTTAGTACTTGTATTTTACAGATTTTATTAGTTTTGTGCACCCTAATACGGTCACATGTGCAGACACAGAGAGGTGTATAATGGAGCTAATTAGGCAGCTCTGCCATAAATGTCTCAAATAGATACATCCACAGGGCGCATCCCGATGAGCATACACATGCAGGAGTGTGGCAAAGTGGCTCAAATGGGCCAGTCCCAGCAGCCTTATCTGGGCTCCTGAGGGCCTTCTATGCTGAGCTAGCTGCCTGGAGCCTGAATGGCTCTAGTTGGCCAGGCTCCAGTTTCTGGTGGCTCATACTGCTCCACATGCACCATGTCGCCTTTTTAGCGGGGGGGAGGGGTTGTTTGTTTGTTTTTTTAAATTGGGGTCTCCCAGTGTCAGAAAAACTCACCATACTAATTAGCAGTGAACAGGTACACATGCACCGTGCACAGTTTGAGCTGCTGCAAACTGCACGTGCACACTCATTGGGACATTCCCACAGTGTCCTACATTCATCATAGTGGCAGGACAACTTAATCTCCCACACTACCCCTACCGAAAGGATTTACTTGATGTTCCATGTCCAGATCATAGCAATATACTTTTTTTTGAAGAATTCCCTGATTTTGCAAGGTTTTGATAACTCATAGATATCAGTGGGGCAAAAGGAAACTAAACACATGGGCACATAATCAATCCCACAGGCTGGGTCAATGTAATATTCTTAGCTATAGATGCCAAGCCATAGATATCAATGTTTCTCAGTTAATCTGCCCCTCTATGACCTGCCTTTGAATGAAAAATCCATGGCTCTCCCTTGATTTAAAAATAAATTATTCCATGTCAGGGGTTTTACGTAACTTATTCCTTATGATCTTAAACTTCACACACAAAGTTCTGTTCATTATTAGAACTGGTGTTATTTCAATACTTGTTTGAATTTATTGAGAGTTTCAGCTTCAGAAAAAACAATGTAAGACAAGACATGGATGTATGTGTCTTGGACTCCAAAAACTGCCACAATGCAAACGATACATACAAATAATAATAAAAACACAGAATTTTCCAAGTATGCAAGGCTCTGAAATCAAGTTAAAATGCATGTTGAAATGTGTGTGTATGTATGTATGTATATAGCCAATTTCATCCATAATACAGCTCACAGAATCAACCATATGTCTCTTCTTAGGAAATTCTCCACCCAAGTTTACTGTTGCCTCTTTAGAGAAGGAGAAAGAAACACAAGAGGAGGTTGTTGTTTTGGCTGTCACATCATAGTTATGACATGATCCAAACAGTGCAAGAATTTAAAGTTACTTAATTTAGCTGTATTTAATTTCTGAAGATTATTCCACATTTCTTGATTCCAGCCAAGACAGAAACAGCATAAGTGACAGAAAAAGCAGGGTGGAGAATGGGTGTTTGTGCCAGGTAGGACTAGAAAATGAAGTGTTGTAAAACTTGAGTCAAATTCCTTCACTCCTAAAATTCTTACTCAGCTAAAGTTTCATCCTATCATCGGGGATTAAAGAGATTATGATAATGTAGATTACTGGATATGTATTTTGGATCCACATTTCAATATGCATTTTACTTTAGCTTTAGAACCTTGTACACTTGGCACATTCTAGTTATTTTTAATATTATTTGTCTGTACAGCTTGTATTGCAGTAGTCCCTTGAAGCCCCAGGAACCAGATAAGCATCTATCAACAACAAAAACAACAATGAGAAGAAGGAACTCTTTGTCACTTGCACCACATGTTTCCACATTTCACCATTGTTGGCTATAGCAGGACTGGGCCCCAGGGGCTGCCATGACACGTGCTGGTGGCTGAACAGCTACTGCCTTACTCTGGTTCTAGATACTCTCCCTTCTGCTCTTACTTTACATGTCTTGATGTAATTGTTAGATCATTAACGGGACCTGTCTAACAGTCCTAGAACCCACACTCATCTCCCCTTCACCAACGGATCTCTTCCCAGGCCCACTATCCCAAACCCAGTCTGTCAGGAGATGGGCCCTCCTGGTCCATTGGTGCCTCAAGGAATCCATTGTCTTATGGGCTAGTCATGGCTTCCAAGCTGCCCTACAGTTGTGCCCATGCCCCACAGGTTTTACTTGATACTGTTCTGTCCCTTGTAGAGTCTTCAGCTGTCCTGGCTTTAGCTTCCCTTTCCTCTAACTGTAAGCCTTCAGCCTTGGCCCACTGATTCGAGTCCAGTTTTCTTGGCTTCAGTCCTTTCAGTTGTCTCTTCCTCTGGGCCTCTGGCTCTTCTCTCTCACTCTGGGGCCCTGGTCCCTGGAATTCATTCTTCTGGGCTTCTAGGCCCCTGGCCCCTGGTCTCTACTCTTCTGGGCTGGTCTCACCCCTCCTGGGCTAGGGGTCCCTGACCCTGGTTCTCAACCCTCTCAGGCAATGCTGGATTCCCTCGCCCCTTTCTCTGTCCTGCAAGGCTCTGGGCCCTCTGACCCAGTCAGAGTCTTGAGTCTGACCACTGACAGGACTCAAGGCAGTCACATGCCCTACAGGTATGACGGGGGCCTCCAAACCTTCCTTGTAATCCCAAACCCAAACAACCAGTATAAACCACAATGCAATAAGAAAGCCCTCTGGCTGTAACAAAAATCTAGCCCTCCACTGGGTTTCATCATAAACTCCAGATCCCTGACTATGTAACAAAGCTTCCCCTTTCTGGGTTATATCCCCACAAACCCTCAGTACCTTACTGGCTTTCCCAGAGCAACTCATTGGTCAGCCAGATGGCCTGCAGCCTTCCTGGTCAGGAGCTCCTTCCTCTGCAGCTTGCAGGGCCAGACTGCCTGCCTGCTCTCAGGCACTGGCTTTATATGCCTCCTAAGACCTGCCTATCCAGTCATGACCCTGTAGCCTCTCACAGATGTACCCTTCCTGTGTCTGCTGACCTGCCCGCTTTCCCAGCCAGGGCTTAGTTCAACAGCCTGCAGCCCTTTGCTTCTAGGCTGCCTCTCTGTCGCCTGGTGCAGTTCACTGCTCTACTCATCCACTCCCTGGATGAGTCACACTCCCAGAATCAGTCCTTGCCTACAGCTGGCCACCTGTCTGTTTGTTGGCAGCTAGCTTCTTAATAGCTAGCTGGTCTCCTGGCTGCCAGTTCTCTCACAGCTAGCCCGTGTCCAGCTGCTCGGGGTCCAAACTGCAGTGCTCTCACTCTGTAAAGCGACAGGAGCCTCCAGGCTTCCTGTTACATTGACATTCAAGGATAAAACTGTGAGAAAGGTACAGGCATTGTTTTCAGTTAGTCAGTCATGAGACAGCTTTTTCTCCCCTAAAATATGGTGGTTAGATTTAAATCAATAGGTCCTTTTAACCTTATAGTTTTGACCTTATAATAAAACCAATAGTTTGACCTCATAGTACCAATCACAGTTTTTAAACTTAGTTAAATTGCTAGAAAGTATTCCATTATTGCTTTGTATAGAAGCAGGGGTAGATGCAAGGAGGATGTTGGGCAGTGAGTTCTCTGAGCTCCCTATTTTATCAGCATGGACTCCTGGAGTCCAAGGCATGAACATTGCCACTGCTTGACTAGAATGCACTTTGAACCTGCAACCAAATTTACTGGTGGGGAGAATAAGGAGTGGGGTGGGCAAGCAGCAAGCATCTTCAGCCCCAGGGCATTTACATCCTATGTGAAATTGGTAGCTTCAGCAAGAACCCACACTGACAAGCTGATGAACATAGACTGCTCCCTGTGTAATCGCCACACAGCCTAAAGGGGTGTATAGCTATATCCCCTTGCCCACCCTGTCCTTGATCCACTCATGTATAGATAAACCATGATACCCAGGAGCATATGACTCAATACTAATTTTGAAGTATGGCCAAGAGTTCATGTACCCATTCCTTAAAAGATCAGGTCCTAAGTATCTTTAACAAGGCCACACCATGGGTTAGAAATGAAATCTTGAATGGTTTAATGTCTAGAGAACATTACCTGTCATGATACATGAGTAGATGCAAAGATGGATGAACAGTAAAACCTCTGAAATGGTCAGGAAACTCTTCTTGAGCTGCTGCTAGGATTTAAGGATTAGATGTAGCTTGGTCCTGAAGACACCACAATGGGACTTAAGTTGAATTCAGGGGCACCTATACACATGCCAGATGTCTGCTCTGACACATGCTAATTAACATGCATTGAGGCAGACTTAATTAATCAAGTCTATTGAGCACATTAATTAATGTGCTCCAACATCCTCTGTGTCACATCCATTCAGCATCTCCACACTTCAAAATGGTGGCGGGGGCTTCTCAGCAACTTAAGAAGTGGTCCAGTTTGATCATCTAGGCATCTTCCTCCCCCCACTAAGCTGCATAGTGATTTAGGAGTTTTGACAGATTATATAATTCAAGGTTGACTATAATGATCTAAATACTTTCTGAGAATATAAGAGAAAATATATGTTTTTTACCAGCATGCATATTGTATTTACTGTAATTATATTTGACCAACTAGTATTACTATAAGAATCTTTGTCCTTTTGAACATCTGTTAAAGGAAATCCAGTTTTAAATCCAGCTATGATTAAAAAGAGGTACAACCCCTGTTACAGACAGATTAAAGAAAATCTTTAATTTGACAGACTTCCATTATAATCTCACTGTGAGTAGGACTATATAGTGGCTAGGATTACTGTTTTTTTAAATTTATTTTTGTTTCTTTGCTTTCTGAAAAAAAACCCACAGGCCTCCTCCCTCAATAATTCATATATATATGAAAAGCTTTATTCAAAAAAAGGAAAAGTAGGATGAAAATTACCAGAAGAGACTGAACTTTAAAAAAAACCTGATGCAGTATATCAGAGTGGGCTATTAAATGTGTAAGCATTTCAGATTACAGCTCATACAGTTAAAGTATACTAAAAATACTTTTAAAACAGAGTTACTGAAAAATAATGCCAAAAGATAAAAAGTCAAGGATATTTGCCGTAACTTATAATTTGTTTTGTTGGTTACCTATAAAAAAATTCAAGATAAGAACTTATTACAGTAATGACCCAACATCTGTTGAAATCAATGGAGATGTACTGAGTACTGAATCAGGTTTTAATTTAAGTGGCTTCTTACCCTCTATTTTTGAAAAGAAATATGTTACAGCAGGAGGTATGCTAGGAAATCAGTTTTTATTCAGACCACCCATTTGGACCCAAATTTTACAAGAAGACAGAAGAAGTTTAATGAAAAAGATGTCGAAGGTTTGTCAAACATACATCTAAAAAAAATTCTTGTTCTTTCCAATAAAAATCTGCATTTCCAGAATCAAAAGTGAATATCTGTTCATTTGCCAGGAGCTCATCTAGTGCAACCCCCTGTTCAAAGCAGACCACCCCAACTAGATTATCCCAGCCAAGGCTTTGTCTAGTCAGGTCAAGGATGGAGATTCCACCACCTCTCTGGGTAACCTGTTCCAGTGCTTTATTACACTCCTTGTAAGAACGTTTTTCCTAATATGTAACCTAAACTTCCCTTGCTGCAACTTGAGACCATTGCTCCTTGTTCTGTCATCTGCTATCACTGGGAAAAGTCCATCTTCATTCTCTTTGGAACTACCCTTCAGATAATTGAAGGCTGCTATTAAATCCCCTCTCAGATTTCTCTTTTCCAGACTAAATCAGCCCAGTTCCCTCAGCCTTTCCTGATAAGTCATATACAACAGCCTCTAACCATTTTCATTGCCGTCTCCTGGACTTTCTCCAATGTATCCACATCCTTTCTGTAGTGGGTGGTCCAAAACTGGACACAGTACTCCAGGTCTTATCAGCTCTTAAAAGTTTACCCTTCCTGGTCACATTTTCTCATCTCACCTCTGACTCTTCAAAACAACAGTGTTTGTAACATCTTTCTCTGCTCCTGTATCAGCTTAGCCTACAGAATTTCATTTCAACTCTTCAGAAACAAGAGCTTTATAACAATCCTTATAACAGTCATCTATGTTTTTCTTGTCTAAGTAAACTTCAAGAGATGCTGATAAGCCAAAGAGAAGAGGTTTATACAGCACTATTTTAAGAAATATTTATACTGTTGCTGACAAGCTCTTTACATCTTGCTATGATTTCTCAGTTATTCTAACCAGACTCTTTTATCATTGATTGCTCCATGTCATCATCCATTTCTTGTTTTTTCATTATCATTTTATTTTCATTTGTTCTAAGTTCATGAAATTAGTAGCCAAAGTTCTTTTTCTTATTTTTATTCTTACCTTTGTGCTTGTTGAAAGAGATATCTCTGACATATAGCAGATGACCTACCCCTTTTTTCTACTTAAGACTCTTCATTTGATTTGAGGCATTATAGGTATTTTAAAGCTACAGTTTGTGAGAATAGCGGGACTTTATGTTCTTATGTACCTTTTTAGACTAAACATCTATTTCTTGTTTGTCTCCAACCTCAGGGGAGAGGATTCCATGACTGAGGTGGTCTCTTCCAGTCTAGATTACTACTATTTAAATTAAGACAAAAATTCTTCAGAGACAAAAATCTTATATATATAACAGATTTGGTCACACTGTGTCTGAGGTTCATAATATATGGGCACAATGTTTCAGTATTTTAGGCCTAACTTTCTCAATCTGTAAAATCCTCTGGGCTACAAAAGTACCATTCCCTCGCCCTGTCATAGCATTTATCATCAAAAGATGAGAAGCCCATTGGTTGAAGAAGAACCAGTTCACCTTGAAGAATTCTATTTAAAGACTGTTATTCAGGTGTGAAAATGAGCAGAAACTTAGAAAAGAAATAGAATTAAGGTAATGTGAAGACTAGGTGTCTAGTCCTGTGCCTTAAGCACAAGAATAGCTTCCTCTATCTATATTTCTTAGCTTCTTTGAGTTAGTGATTCAGTGCCATATCCTTGTTCTTAACACGGTTTCTAATATTGTCTTGAGTGAATTTCTCACCAAAACTTAGGTCTACAGAATATATTTTAAAGATCACATATCCAATAATAATAATAATAAACAACAGAAAAAAAAAACTTGAATATCAAAAATATTCCAGATAACAGCAGTGGCATAGCTAATGAGAATCATGGCTGGGGTCCCTGACCTGAAATGCAAAGATCAGGAACTGTCTAATAAATGTCTTTATCACATAGGGACACAATTCACACAGTGATTCTAGAGTCAGGCCAAGTGAATTAGATACTTATATAAGAATATAAAAACCCACCAAATCACTGTGCTAATAAACTGTTAATGGTACCCCATTAAATGCTATCAGTGTACCGTATAACTGTGTGAGTATGGAATATGCCTTTGTCTCAAAGAAGACTAATAGCACACTGGGCTGCATTAGTAGGAGCATTGGCATTAGATCGTGATAAGTGATTATTTCCCTCTATGTTGCACTAGTGAATCCACATCTGGAGTACTGTGTCCAGTTTTGGGCCCCCCACTACAGAAAGAATGTGGTCAAATTGGAGAGAGTTAATCTGAGGGCAACAAAAATGGCTAGGGGGCTGGGGCACATGACTTCTGAGGAAAGGCTGAGGGATTTGGACTCATTTCATTTGGAGAAGTCTGAGAGGGGATTTAATAGCAGCCTTCAACTATCTGAAGGGGGTTGCCAAAGAGGACGGAGATGGACGGAGTGGTGGCAGATAACAGAACAAGGAGCAATGGTCTCAAGTTGCAGCAAGGGAAGTTTAGGTTACATATTAGGAAAAACTCTTTCACAATGAGGGTAATAAAGCACTGGAACAGGCTAACTAGAGAGGTTGTAGACTCTCCATCCTTGGAGATTTTTAACATCTGCTAGGCAAAGCCTTGGCTAGGCTGGTCTAGCTGGGGATGGTCCCGCTTTGAGCAGGGGGCTGGATTAGATGACCACTTCAGGTCCCTTCCAACCCTAATTTTCTATGATAATAGAAAAGTGCCATGTTTATTGATCACATGAGTTAGACATAGAGGTTTGGGCACACCATTCATACAAACACACACAAATCATCATACACATCATTACACACAGGCATTCACATACACAAAACAACCATTTCATCCACACATACACCAGATATAGTTACCAGCGATAGTTGCTCAATATCAGCCCAGGGTGGCCAACCCAGGCTTATTGAGTAGATGATGATGATTTGAAGATAGCAGATTTGACAATAACAGCTGGAGCGGGGTGAATAGATTCATCTGTGCTCTGATGAAACAGCAGCAGAGAAAAAGACTCACCCAATCTGGCATTTTCAAAGTGTTCTTTTATAGGGATTGGCATCCTTTGTTTCAGTGTTTTGGGGGTTTTCCATACCCAGCTTCTGTTTTTGCAGTTGTTCTTCTTTTTTCTTCAGCTTATTTTAGCCTTGGAGTGTTTTTGTTGCCCGTCTGGCAGAATTTCTTCTTCTGTTATCTCCTTCGTGCCTTCGAGCTTCAAAGAGATTCTTCGGCCGTTTGTTAGTTAGTAGTTGGTAACTTACATTTGGTGCCTTGTTGCTTACATAAACAGTTGAATCTTCTTCTCCTGTTTCTATGCCATTTTTTCACCATTCACCCTTTTACACACACTGATACATAAAAGCTATGCAGAGTTTATTCACTTATGTCAAGCAGAACTATACAAAATGGAGCTTTCAAGTTGCTTACAGGACAAGACTAACATGGTTATATTTCACTATTATTACACTCTTACATTAAAATCAGCTACATTAGTTCAGTGCAAGCTACACACACACCCTGCCAGCACAGCTGGGGCCAGTCTCCATGGCAACCCCAGCCTGGCACTATCACAGTGCAACTGCATCTGGGGTTTCCATGGAGACCGACCTCATCCATGTGGGCAGGGGTGCTGGGAAATGGAGTCCACTTCTGGCCGGATCCAACCTGTGGGCCAGACTTTGCCTACCCCTGCCTTATGTTGTAAACCACACAAATGATAATCAGCTTAGTGTGGTTTAGCTTGGAGCAGTCGCACCTTAAGGCAAAAAACCTGATCTGATTGCTCCACAACTGTGACGTGGCTCTGGAGGCTTGATGAGCTAGGGGCAGGACTGGCTCACTACTCCCACTGGGCAGAGTGAATGCCACAGCCCCAGAGTACCCAGCAACCACAATGCCTTCCATTGCTACCCAGACTGCCTTGCTGCTCCTGATGGGCAGAGGGAGTGCTGCAGTCGCAGGGTGCCTGGTGGCTGCAGTTCCTCCTATCACCCCCCATTCTGCCTGGCAGGAGCAGCAAGGCAGTCTGGGCAGCAGTGAGAGGCACTGCAACTGCTGGGTGCTCCGAGGCTGCAGCAAGCAGCAGGGCAGAGGTGCCATGTCTAGCTCCAGTGTCTCTGCTTGACCTGATTCAGGAGAGGCTGCTGCATCCTAGGATACTGGAAGACTTCAATTTGGGTGGAACAGCTGTGCTGTGTTGAGTGGCCACACCTTAATGGAACAGGAGCAAGGTTATACAGATTAGAAGTAATCCCACCATGGAGAGCTGTAACTTTAAGCCAAATAACATGTGTTTTAAGGCACTTAAAGGTATTAACGTGCAGCCAGTCCAGGGTTAAAAGCTCCAGAAGCTGCCTAAAGTTACTGTTTGATAAGGCCTTAAGTCAGTAAGGATAAACAAGGCAGTTAACCCACTGAGGTATGCAGGTAATTGAATAAAAATCCACAGTCTCTATTGAGACCACACTTAACATAATCCAGGCTGTGGATGAATTCTTGAGGAATGAAGTAGTTCACACCTCTCATAACTATTGGTATGCATTTCCCTGGGGTTTCCATGGGAACACCATGGGGTGTTCTCACTTAAGGGAGAACATCAGGTTAAAATGAAAGGGGCATTTCACACCTCTCTGAAACCCTCCTGTTAAAAGGCAACTCTACTAAGTGCCCTAAAATCCTCAAATTTACATGTATTCTCGAGATACAGTTATTAAGGTTGTCAGATTCTACCAGCTTCTTCCCCCGACACACCTAGAGAATCAAAGCCTGGAACTGATCAATCTCCAAAAGGGTCTCATTCATGCAACATTTACTACCCTCTACCTCTTCTTCCTCAGTGCATGGGAGCTACTTTTACCTACCCTCCAGTCAAGGATAGCCTAATCTATGTAAAGAAAACCACATATGCTACACTTTATAGTTCCTTTACCCTTATACACCCAATGCCATCTAACTCAACATACATTTACCCACAGACTGCATTTATCTCCTACTTAACTCCTAAGCAGCCGCATGGCAAGAAGACTGTGGTAGCTTGCCATTGACAACCTACACAATGAAGTGCCGAAACACAGCATATTGAATCTCTCTAGATTCACCTCTCTTTTGGTCATACATTCATAAGGATCAGGCATCTTGCCTCCTAACATAGATTGTAAGGCCAGAAGGGACCTGGGAAGATCATCAGGTCCACCCCCTGCACCAAACAGGAAAGATAACTGGGGGTCAGGTACCCCCAGCAAGTTGATTGTCTAGTCTCCTTTTAAAGATTTCCAGGGTAGGTGATTGCACCACCTCTGGAGGGAGCCTATTCCACAGTCTGGACACCCTGTCTGTGAAGATATTTTTCCGAATGTTGATCCTGAATCCATCTTCCAGGAGCCTTTGGCCATTACTCCTGGTTTTCCCTTCTGGTGCCCTGGTGAACAGTTGCTCATCAAGCCCTTGATGTACTCCCCTAGCGTAGCAGTAAGCTGCTACCAGGTCCCCTCTCAGTCTGCTTTTCCTCAGGCTGAAGAGTCCCAGGTCCTTCAGCCTTTCCTTGTATGGTTTGCCATATAAGACTTTGATCATACAGGTGACTCTTCTTTGGACTCTCTCAAGCCTGTCCATGTCCTTGTTAAAGTGCGGTGCCCAGAACTGGATGCAGTACTCCAGCTGCAGTCCCACCAGTGCTGAGTAGAGCAGAAGAATCAGCTCTTTGGCTTTGGGGGCGATGCATCTATTGATCTCCAGCATGATCATGGCTCAAGAGACTCCCTGGCTTATTTAAAACATCCCTCTCCCGTTTCATTAGAGTTGCAAAGTTTGACTCATTTTTTTCCTAAAACTCAAATTCCCTATATAATATTTTTATGGCATCCTTTCTAAAAAGGAAAATTAGAGAAAACCATAGATTAATATTTAATTGTAATGTATGAAAATCAAAGAATATAAAATATAGCTAACAAGCAATTGGATTTAAAATGGATTGATAAGGAAAATCAGGCATTTTGTAAAACCATGCAATGAGATTAGCATGATAATCTCTTTTATTTGCCTCTGTCAACAAAGCCAGACTCAAATTCAGAGATTGTGTTGTTAAGATTGTATGCTACAAGATGGACACTGCAAAAGGTGTAGGATGAGGAATGAATAGACATGTACTTTATCTTATACCTACTTGTTAGTTGTTTTTCCTTGTACAACCTCAATCCTCTCTTTTTTTAGTTTCACCAGCCTACATTCACTGGCATTAATTTACTGGTGTGTAACGTATACTATTATTAACATCACATTTACATTTGGCCCTCAGAGTTAAACTAGAGAGCTGTTTGGCAGAGATGAGGATTCTTCCAAACCAAACACTTCAAAGTTACACTCATTTCCAAATGCCTATTAGGCTTTTGTGGAGAGCAAGTCAAAATTCCTGCCTTTGAGCCATCAACTACCCAACCAGAAAATTTCAAACTGCTCTAGTAGTAGCAGCCAAAATAGCAGCTGAAATCCCCAGTGACAGGGGAACTGTACTATATTTTTGTGTGCATCTGATTTTCAATTGCAGGAAGGTTGAGAATGTACGCCATATTACTCCATTCATACCCGAGAATAATTTTAAAATGATAAAGAATGTATGTATTTGGGGAGAAGGCCACATTCTTCAAGGGAGGGAGAAGTTTCCTCCTGTTTTGTATAGATAGGAAATGACCCCTTACAGAGTCACTCTCTTTGGAGTTACATGTTCTAATAATTTCTAATAATGTTGAGTTTTCTGTATTTGCTAAATAAATAATGTGTCTACAGGTGTCATACAGAAATAATTCTAGACGCCTCTGCAGGAACCCAAGATCTTTGTCCACCTCGCATCCTCACAAAATCAGATCTCTATTTTTAAAGACCCCATTCTAAGGACATTTGCCATCCTCTATTTCATTAGTACTAGCTGTTTCCACTTCTCATACCTGATCAGGTACAATTGGAAGTATCCCTTCCATCAGAGGGGAGCTGATCCCATTCTGCCTTAAAGGGACTAGTCACTCTGTGACATCTTTAATAACTTCCTAATTTTTAATATTCTTAATTCTCCAGAATTATATGACATCTGTTCATCAGCAAGTGACCGTGGATATTGCAGCTTTTCTACTGACTGGCAGTGTATTTTCTCTTGTGGCTGTATCAATGTTAGACTTGCATGTCTTGCCACAGCTGTCACATATATACATGGCGTTGGGGGCTATTGTACTCACAGCTGTTTCCTTCGGTCATGTTTCTGTTGTCATTCAAGTAATCATTTCTCATTGTGATGTTGGACTCCATGATTGAGAAGGGAGTACGCCTTTGTCCTGTCTCCTTCTAAGGCCTCCCAAAGCTTTGGGTCGATTCCACAAGCCTTCATCTCCTGCTTGCAGACATCTTTGATGCATAATTTCTGGCACCCTACTCTTCTGTCCCCACCTGCAATTTGCCCATACAATGTGTCCTTCAGGACGCGCCCATCTTTCATACTGCAAAGATGGCCAAGCTAGCATAGGCACTGCTGTTTGAAAAGTGCAATAATGGTTGGCAGGTTGGCTTTTGTGATGATCTCTGTGTTCATGATTCTGTCTTTTTACTTGGGATAAGTACAAATAGTCAAAAAGTCTGAGGCTGAATTGATTCTGTTTTTGCAGGTTAATCTAAACTGCAGAGATTAAACTGAGAAATAACTGGACACACATTTACTTCTGATTCAAGAAATGCAGCCATATGCCTCCAGTGACTCAAGCCAGAAGCCAAAGGGTGTTAGGTACTCCTGTAGCCAGCTGTGTGTTCAATTCCTCTTCCTTCTGCCCCTGAGGTGTCTGGGATTTGCAGTCCAGAATCACAGTGGCAGGATTCTCCAGGGCTGCTCATCACTTCCTCTTTCTATTTCCAGGTGCCTCTGGGATTTGTAGCCCACAGTCACAGCCAGAAGTAAGTTTCACTAAGTTTAGCAGCAGGGCAACTTTGTACTTGGGGGAAGGCGGGTTTAACCTTCCCAGCTCGGGTTTGCCTGGGGGCACAGTCCCTGCCCTCCCCACCAACCTTTCTCTGTTGGAGCAAACAGCACAGCCCAGCCTAGGGCTGGAAAGCATGCTGAGATACTGGGGGACTGTGATTTAACTTAAACCAGGAAGAGGTCTGAGACAGAAGTTTCATTAACTGGTTTGACCCAAATCAGTTGAGTCTGATACTACTACATTCAAGCAGGTTTATCTTACACCTGTTTTGGACATTTTGAAAGCATTGAGTTCCTGTTCTGTTACAGGTTTAAACCAGTTTTGATCACTTAAACCAGTTTATGTGTGACTTCTGGCCCTAGTCTTGATGTCAAGGATGCATCATAAGCAGCATAGGTGGAAGCTGTTCAGCTTCTTTTCTTGATATGCATATGTGGACCATGTCTCACTGCTATGCAAAAGGACACTAAGGGTGCAGGTTTGTACACAAGCAGTTTAGTTCTGATTGTGAGTTTTGTATTGCTCCGGACTCATTTGGAGAGTGTACTGAAAATGGTAGCTGCCTTTCCAATGTGCACATTTAGTTTTTCATCCAGTGATAGGCATACCATGGATCCAAGGTAGCAGAACTTGTTCACTGTCTTGAGAGGTCAAGGCTCATAGATGGTGACTGGCAAACACCCTGTCCTAGGACTGCAGTCTTCTTGATGCAGCATTACATTATTCAGATACATTATTCAGATCCTCTCCAGCATGACATTATTCAGATTTTGGTAGCTGAGCAAGTTTTTCAGAACAAGAATTTAAATAACACATTTCTATAGTCAGGCAATCTCTTGTACCCCAAATAGCAAGTTTTTCTTTCACCAATAATTTCTACACTAATAGTAAATAAGAAATGAAAATACCAAGAGTGTGGGCATTTATTAAAAGATTCCCTGAAGGAGGCTATGGCTCAGTTCTATCAGAATAAGCTCCCTGCACTGGTTGCAGCTGTTATTTCCTGTTTTTTCCCCTTACTTTAACTTGGCTATCTTTGTTCCATATGATATAGGACAAAGAATGGCTTTGGAGTGAATACAAACCAGTAATTCACTCAAGCAACTCTGCTGACATCATAAAATGCACATAGCGCAACTTGAGTGATTTATAAATGGTAGCAGAGCTTTGAGAATGTGCTCAAATGAGTACTTACTTTGGAACCTCACTGTTATTTATAAGATATACTTTTCATACTTAAGCTTTAACCTTTCAAATTTCATACACCTGAACTTTTTACCAGTCTCTCTCTCTTTTATTACCATGCATGTGTCTCTCTCTTTTTTGTAACATCAATGAAAGCTGATATTGTCAATGCCCTTTCATTAGTATCATAAAAGTGACACACTGAATCACTGCAATAATTTAGATAAATGATTTACACACACAGCATACCTAGTTGCATTCTGGTTTGGTTGAGTTTTCTGTCAGGTGTATTCTTCTTCATAAAAGTATTTCATGCAGCATAGGATAGCATGTTGTGAGTATTCAGCTTGACTGGTGCTAATTTGGTTAACTATATAGGCATTTGGGGTTTTAGCCTGTAAGAGTAGCATTTGGTATCTATGATTTCAAGGGCATCTCTGCAGCAAGCTCACTGGTGATCTAACTTGCAAGGAAGCATTTTCCTTGCTCCTACTGTGCTTTTGCTTGATTACGGGCAAGAACAAGAATGGGCAAGATTATGGGCAAGAATTTCTACCAAAAGTTTTTTACAGGGGGAGGGGAGAAGGGCAGAAGCCTTTAAGGGGCAGGTGCACCATTCCTTAAACCACTTTAACAGCTTCTGGGACCCCAAGCCCAAAAGATCTCAGTAGGAAGTGGCAAACTGCCATAACATAATCCCAATATAAAAGTAAGGATGTTTTTCAGAGCTGAGTGATTTTAGGGAATGTATGTAGCTCAGGGTTCTGTTCCTGGGGAGACTAAATATATCTGGGGCAAAATGTGCAAAAGCACACACAAAAAAGAGCCTCTTAGGAGGCTAAGACCCAGCAAGAGTCGTTAAAGAAACAGGCACTTTTGAAAATCCCACCACCATTCCTTACATAATAAGTGCTATTTTCAAAGTCATGTGTTAAGCCTTCAAAGGAAGCCACTATAATCATGTCTGAATTTCATGATGTGTAAATTCACAGGCTGAGTGAGGATAGCAGATGTGACACTATTTTCTCTGTGAAGATCCATGATCTCAAGAATTGTTTATCATCCTCTTGGATTGCCAGTAATTAGCAATAAACTTCCTGACACCCAAGTGATTTAAATTACATCTACTTGAATACTTTTTGTGTGTGGTGCATCTTTATTTTCTTACCATTATCTTTTTTTAATTTAACATATTCTTGTTTAGTTTAGTCCCTAACCTTGTACTTTAGAAACTGATTTATGAATTACTTTGCTTAATTTATTGTGAATATCTGAAATGATCCCCACTTTCTTCTTTTAGCTGGAAAAATAAAATACAGGCCTCTAAGTGAATTAGAGTAATTTGATCTTTCCCATCCCAAAATAACTTTAGTGGTCCTAGTCAAGCAAGATGCTTCCCATTTGATTTTTACTTAGTTTTTAATGATCTCCTTACAATAACAATTTCATTGCAGCGTTTTCAGTTTTGTAATTAACATAGGAGTATGAAGAACATACAATACTTTTTTATTACTTCATAACTTATTACTTGCTCACTAGCCAACAGTAGGAATTCCTGTGTGCTAAGTTAATACTATGCTAAGAATGTCTCTTTGTACAACTCATAAGGCAAAATCAACCCACAGCTTGATTAGTCAGATGACATTCTTCATGGTGACTTAGATGAAAGAAAACCTTTCATCCAAACTAAGAAGAAATAACACTTATGACTGCACTCCCATGTATCAAGAGAACTACAGAACCCCTTATTCTCCTCCATTGGTGAGAAGGGCTGGGGGGTTTGTGACTTTATGGATCCATCAGCTCAAGACTGGCCCCTCCCCTTGTTCAGTCCAGCAGCATCTAGAGAAGTGTGCGGTGCAAATTCTGGGGCATGGAGGCAACTGTAGACCTTTGTACAGAGCTCTTGAATGTCACCATCACTTTCCATTGCAGACCTGCAGCAATATCTCTAGCTGAGGATGTGTGTAGAGGAGAGAATAATTTGAACAGAATCCCCAAGTGGTTAGTTACAGAACCTCATGAAGTTTTAAAAAACTAAAATAATGCCCAAGACTTTAACTCCAGTACTGCAATATCAGGGCTTGAGGGAATTAAACTAGTTGCTCATTCTCTTCTCTGATTCTTTAACGCCAGTAGCTGGGTTCACATAATCAGCAATGCCTCATTATTTCACCTAGAACAGGAATGTCAAAATCATCTGGGCCTGTGGGTGTGATGACTGGTTTAAGCTCAATCTGCGGGCCACATCAGATCAACCTGCATGTTGGAGCCAATGTATATCCTGGAGCTGCTAGAGTGGGTGCTGTGTGGCTCAGCTTTTCT
>NW_005842092.1:498799-506720 GCF_000455745.1 Alligator sinensis
ACCCTGTCTAGAGCCATACTGCACATGGTGGCCACTCTGGGGCTGTAGGGCCATGCTGCATGCCATGGGCGACTGGTGCCACCTTAGTCAGGGGGTGGGGGGGCACATGCCTCCCAGCGACCAATCAATGACCAGGGGGGGAGTCCCCCTGAGGCTGATCACGAAGCAGCTGATCGATCACCCTGGCTGGTACTCGCTGGGGGGGCAACGGTGCTTATGCTTGCCCCACCTGCCCATCATCTAAGCGGCAAGCGTGGCCAATCAGGGGGTGCACTGGCACTCTCAGGGGGTGCATGCGCACCCCTGTGCACCCCCTACACGTTGCCACTGCTGCATGCAGTGAGCACTCTGGGCCACACCACTGGACCTGTGCTGGAGTGGGTGCCACATGCAGCATGGTCCCTGAATGGCCACTGCATGCAGCTCATGGGGCCATCTGGCATGCCCCACGTGCTGCCTGTGGGTCAACTGCAAGACCAACAGCCAGCACCAGTGAATGGATTATAGGGCTCTGCAGGATGAATAGCCCATGGGTCATATTTTTGACACCTGTGATCTAGAACATACTTGTCCTAGATAGGGTTGAGTACTTGACTGGTCAAATAAAGTTTGATCAATTGACCGGTCAAGTATCAGTCAAAAGTTGTAAAAATTGCCAATAGGTCCTGTAATAATACACAGAAAAACCACTACTTTTCCATTAAGAAGTGTGTCAAAAAACAAGAAAAAAATACTTTTGTCAAGAAAACTACAAAAAATAGTTTGTTTTTGTAAAGTCGCTGTAATTTTTAACTGCTCCAAAATATGCAGTTAATTGATTGGTCTCATCTGACTTTGACATCTATCAATCTGATCACCAATTGATACCTTCTTTCCATCTTCCTTTCCATCTGCCTTAACCAGACCTATAAAATAGGTTGGACACTGAGTGGTATAGAAAGCATATTAATTTTGATATTCCCGATGTATTGGAACTCACCCGCTTGAGGTCCTGGACACAAAAGAATGTACATATGTATAAAAGGATACACAGGGACCAAAAATGTAATATGTCTATATTGAGTAGACCAAAATATAACCCAGATATGCTTTACTTCTTATACTGTAAAGAAGTGAAGGTAGTTCTAGCTAGTGTATTTGTTATTATCACTTTGTTATTATCACTGATGATAATAAACAGCTTACAAGATACTTGGCAAAACTTCAGCTGAGAAAGTAGAATGTTATTTGGTTAGATTATGAGAAAAGAGAGAAAAAGGGAAGAGATTTTTAGAAATATTCATTTCATTCATTCATATCCTGACCTACACAGGACAAAAATTCAGCAGCCAAAAGTTAGAGCTTCTAACCAGATTTCTTGAATATTAATGAATACCACTGAATGGTATATTTATACAGATACTCATGATGTTGATAGTAGAGGGGCTGATAATTGTTGCAGGTTATTTCTTTCGTACAGACTTCAAATTCAACCTCATGCAACTCTTGTATGTCCAATAACTTCAGTCTCATACAATTTTTGTGTATCCTTCCTATGTTGAAGTTTTGTTTCTATAGCTGCCTTAAAAAAATAATAAAGGATGTATATGTTTGTGCAAAAATAGGTGCAAGTCAGCATTAGGCTCAAAATTTACACATTTGTTACAGATGGTGTATTTCATGCCTTTCTGTAAATGTGTGTGTGTGTGTGTGTGTGTGTGTGTGTGTGTATAGTCCTCTACATGTACACATATAGAAAAATAAAAATAAAAAAGAATCACAAATAAAACTGTATATTGAGAATAGTGTTTATTAACTAGGATTCAATTTTTTAACAAAAGCTACTAATATACATATTAGATGTAAATATCCTATATCAAGTAAAAGGAGGAAAACTGTTTTTGAAGATGACAAGAACTACAGAGTAGAGAGTTTAAATAGTCTAGACATGGTCTCTGTGTAAGACATCAAATAGCAGATCTATCCTGTAGGGGTTTAGACTGAAGTGCAGAAAGGGCATACAAATATATTTTAAAAATGTTTCAATACATCTAAAAACATCTGTATAAATGTACCATGAGAATGAATACCATGGATTGAAGAGAACTATTCAATTCAAAGGATCCTGTTGGCGCACAAATAAATCTGTAGAAACTACCCACAAACATAAACTAGAAATTAGAAGGCAGTTTCTAATCTTCAGAGCAGCAAGGTTCTGAAATAGCCTTCCATTTAGAGAAGTGGAGGTACACAAAAATTACTTGTAATATAGAACTTTATCAGTTTATGAAAGAGATAATATAATGCGGCTGCCTGAGATAGCAAGGAACTGAATGTGGAGACTCAATTGGTCTCTTACAGCCCTAGGTTCCTATATTCCTAATAGGTCTGCTATCCTGCATACAGATGGACAATGTAATGTTTTTCACAGACATACATGCTCTTGACACAGAAAATATTTAACAAGTATCATCATGATTTGATTGTGTTTCTCCTCCCCTCCACCCCAGCCAAGTTACAAATCCCTGAATAGTTTTTTAATGGAAACACAGACAGAGTTTTAACCATAGCAATATGTACAGCACAGCCATAATATCAGTGCTGATGACAGATGTCATTAGTTTAATGACCATAGTTATCTATTGTCATAGTTAAAGAGGTTACTTAATGGAGTTGAATCTACTTCCCTTAATGGCTAGAATTAAGAAACTATGTCACATCAACATTAAGCATATTACCTATAATTTGTACAGAGTATCCTATAACTTGAATAATTACTCTTACTTAATATACCATTATCCAGAGACTGACCAGGTCTTGGTAAAAATATATCTGGGATTCTTGGATTTGCTTAGCATTCTTGCTTATTCTTGTGCCCATCAGATCTAATTTGTAATTTATATTCAGTTCAGCTGAAATGCTAGCTGATAGTTTTGTGTACAATCATTGGGTTTGTGGGGTTTTTTGTTTTGTTTTGTTTTGTTTTGTTTTAAACAGAGCTTATTCAGCAAACTTGTCCACTGATAATATGCACAATTTGCCTAAACATTTATGATTTGCTTAAATATTCCCTAGGGAGACCTAGGTCAAATACTACATTCTTTGTTCACTCTTAGTATGCAGCCACCTGCAATTCAGAAATCATTTTTTAGCGCGCTCTCTCTCTCTCTCTTTCTCTCTCTCTTCCTCTCTCTCTCTCATACACTCAAATAGCTTTGCCCTTTCAGATTTTCACATGAAAGTACAAGATTATTCTCCTTGACAAATCTATCTTCAAAGATGAGATGGGAAGGAAAATAAGAGAGCCACACTCACATTAAAACCTATCACTGTGTGCCTAGATGTGGATTCAAATGAACTGGAGTCACTTAATTAGTGACTGAAAGACCCAAGAATCAGTGTGTCACCTTCTCCATGCTCATGGTCCAATGGAGTAGTCTAGGGCTGACCAACTTATTTGCCTTCTCATGACTCACCTCTGGTAGTAGCTTATTGGTTTGGCTGCCAGAGTCTCTGCATTAGTATGGCTCCAAACCCCAACGGGTAAGCACTGCCAGTGCTCACTGTCCCCTCCCGTCTTTTTCCTTGTCACTGATTTGAGTTGCATATGGTGACTGCAAACCCAAAATTTGGCATCAGGCAAAGGAGTGGCATTCACACCCTGGGTTCTGAAGCTGCACAGATGCAGCACATCTGGCACTTACATGGGTTGCAATTTAACCACTCATTGGCCACTACTTAGACAGCCCTGGCCTACACCATGCAAATTGTGTATGCTAAAGGTGCTGGGGTAAAAGTAAAAATAGTGTCTGAACCTGGGAGAGATAAGTAACATGTCTGCTTATAGAGAGGACCAGGGGCATAATGGATGCTGGTAACTTGTACGATGGGTGTAAAGGGAGAGAACTTACAATATGATTCAGCCAGAATCATAGATTCATAAATTGTAAGGGGCTGGAAGGGATCTTGCAGACTATCAGGTCCAGCTCCCTTGCTTTAGGCAAGAAGACAACTGGGGTTAGGTGACCCAGCGAGGTGACTGTCCAGTCTCTTCTTGAAAACCTCCAGGATAAGTGACTGCACCAGCTCTGGGTGGAGTTTGTTCCACAGTCTGGACACCCTGACTGTGAAGGAGTTTTTCCTAGTATTATGCCGGAAGCCGCCTTCCAGGAGTTTATATCAATTGGTCCTGGTCTTCCCCAGGGGTGCCCTAGTGAACTGTTGTTCACCGAGCTCCTGATGCACTCCTCTGATATAGCAGTAAGCTGCTATCAAGTCCCCTCTCAACCTCCTCTTCTTTAGGCTAAAAAGGCCCAAGTCCTCCAGCCTTTCCTTGTATGGCTTGCCTTGCAAGTCCCTGATCATACGAGTGGCTCTTTTCTGGACCCTCTCAAGTTTTTCCACGTCCTTATTGAAGTACAGCGCCCAGAACTGGACACAGTACTCCAGCTGCGATCTCACCAGTGCTGAGTACAGTGGGAGTATCACTTCCTTAATTTTACACAGATGCATCGGTTGATGCATGCCAGCGTGTTATTTGCCCTGCTGACCACCGGCTCGCACTGACGGCTCATAGTCATGCGATGGTCAGTCATTACCCCTAGATCCCTTTCAGCTGTGGTGCAAGTCAAGCTGTATGTATGTTGAGGGTCATTTGCCCCAGATGGAGCACCTTACACGTGGAAGTGTGGAACTTTATCTGGTCCTGGTCTGCCCAACTCTCGAGCCTCTCCAGGTCTGCCTGTATCTGCAACCTATCTTCTGACGTGACCACGCTGCCCCATAACTTGGTGTCGTCTGCGAACTTGGCCAGAGAGATTTCACTCCCCCATCCAAATCATTGATAAAGATGTTGAAAAGATGTTACATTAAAAGATATTTTGATTCTCCAGGGATCTCAAGTCGCTAGCCATGCAGCATTCTCAATCAGTACAAAACAAATCATACTTAACAACAGAACTCTAGAGTATGGTCATATAGTTTCAGGATTCACAGTCTTGTCTGAACAAGTCCTTACATAGCAGATCCAGCCAGGTAAGTGAGTGACCAGAGAAAAACACTGTTCATGGTGATTCTGTAGGCAGAAGGGAGGTGAACTATATTAAGAGCCCTGAAATTACCGAATGAAGAGTATCCAGAGATAGGATTTTAAGCTACCAATATGAAGGAAATAAGCTTGCAGCTAAAGTTTATGTGATTACTGTGGCTTATTGGTTATTTAGTTTGGCAGTAGAGAGGAAAATTTTCCTGCTAGCTTTTTTTCCAGCTGGATTCACTAATTCTTGTAGTCTGCACTCTATAAATCACAACGGGTATCATTTTCAAACATGAACATCACTGTACCAACATAGAAAAACAACACAAAAGGCTGATTTACAGTTTTCTAACCAAAATCATACTGTAAACACAGAATGATATAATCCAGCCATAGGCAAACTAAACAACAATTCATACAGTAGAGCAGCTTGAAAGACATGATGGAACAGTTTTTCATCGAAAAATGAAAGTTTCTCACAATCAAAATGTTTGAAGGGAATGTGGCAATTTTAATAAAAATGTTAACATGGAAAAGTGAAATCAAATTATTTTATGTTATGTAAGGACAAAATCCTTAACTCACACCATGTTCTGCCCCAACACAATCCTCTCAGATTGACCCAGTGTTGTTAATATTTAAGAAAGGACAAATAACCTCCTACCTTCCTCAGGTGCTTTTGAATGGATTGTTCTTTATTATTGATCCTTTCAGCTATGCCTACTGCTCTTAAAAAACTTAGGATTCCCATCATAGAGGAAGTAATCCCTAGCCATTTAATATAGCTTCTTTTAAGCTTTGAATAATATGGGATAGTATAAGCCAATCAGGAAGCCATGATTAATTCTAACTCACCGTTCTTATGTAGCCAATCTAGATCAAATTAATTGTTGTTGTTTTTTCCACCTTTCCCAACAGCAGTGCTGTTCTATAGGAATTCGTATTTTTAAAAATTCATTAAAATATACTGCAATGTCACGAAAATGTTCTTGAAGTTTTTAAAACATGTCTGTTTATATTATATATATTTAGTCTAAGAGATTCTGTTAGTGCCTTGTGAAACGAAGGTGCTAAAATGTAATATATACCGCATCCTACCCATACCTGTACATCTTAGGAGGCCTGTAATTTACCTCTATTTGTATAACCCATTTTTTCAGCAACTTGGGTCTTCTGGCTCAGTTTGCTTGCATAGAATTATATATATCAAACTATTAATTACACCTCTACTATCTACTTTACACTGGTACTTAGGTAGCTTAGTATAACATTTTATACAAATATCATTGTTAATTCAATTTCAGGACCAGCTACAAATAACTGAGTTAAACAGCAAAACACAACCGCAACATTAAAAAAATAGCATATCACATCTTTTTGTCTCATTAAATTATGGCTCCCATGCATCATTAATTTGTGATGTATAATCTAAAATGTTGTACATAATAAAAAGGACACCTAGTAGTTTTAGTTTAATCTATTTTAAACACATGAAAAATAACTCAGTCTTAGCTCGAGACTAACCTTGAAAGTACATGCAGATACAACCTGCATTCATGTGCAAAGGTACCCCCTTTCTGTATTTTACTATATTGGGAACTGAGAGAAATCAATAGCACAATATAAGCCTCAGCCAGAGCTGCTTCTGAGTTCAACTATCACTAAAATTAACCTTCTCTGCCCTTGTTTCCACCTCACTTATATCCAGCATGGAATTAAGGTGGTGTACCTGCCAGAAGGAATCAGCAGCCTTATGTAGACTACTAACTGCTTAAAAAAGGTGGGTCAGCAGAAAAGTTTTTTTTCCTTTCTCTATGCACTTGTAGAGACTCAACTGTTTGCATAGATTTATTTATTTAGTGGCTTCTTAATTTTCATACAAGAAATTCCTTCCCTTTCTGGTCTAAGAGTCAGGCAAAGTTGGGAAAATAAGGTTGGGTTTGGGCATCTCTTTGAATTTACAATACTTGACATGGTATCAAGCTACCTTGTCTTAAGGGAAGTAAGTTTACATTTTAAGTATGTGGGCAAGCAAAAGAACACATGAATAAAATCCAGTGCTGTCTCATCTAGTTTGTTGAACTTTCAGTGTGTTATTTAGGAGTGTTTGGCTAAACTAACTTTTCTTATATGATGTCTGCCATTCCCCAGATGGCAGCTCCTGGCCTTGTGCCCAGTCTGACACTCCAGAGCAGTGGAACAGAGGAAGAGTAACCTGCACAATCCTGACCTGCTAAAAACAGTAAAAAACCAATCAATAAGCTATAAAATGAAAGATAGCTACAGGAACAACATTTACTCTTACGCTTTCCTCCAGTATCTTTTGTACATGTCCAAGGTTCTTTGAGAGACTTTTTTTTACAACTTCATCACTGAAGATGACACAGCTTCAATCTATCTGGCACCTATAGTTTAAAGTGGAAATCGTGTTTATGTTGTTTTATTATTATGACCTGTCAATTTTAGACAACCACTTTTAGTTTTTGACTTCATTCACTCAGGTTTTTCACCATGAATACAACAGACGCTTAACTACTAGGGCTGTGTGAAATTTCAACTGGTGTTTCATTTCGAAGCTGTTTCGACGCATTTTGAGCGAGAAACAATGAAGGTGAAATGAAACAAAAGGCTTTGAAATGAAATGAGGGCACTCAAAATGTTTCAAAAATTTTGAAATGTTTTGAGTTTTGAAGTCGGGCTTGCTTGCAGCTAAACAGAAACTAAGGGGCGGGAGGGGGGGAGAGGGGAAGGGCTGCTCTCATATTGACATCTAGCTCCCAGTTCGATTCTCCAGCTCTCTGATCTTTCCTCCAGCTCTTCCCAGGAGGCATGGGACCCTGATCTGCATGCAGGGTTTCAGCAGACTACTGCTACAGGCTGGGGCCAGTGCCTACCACTCAGTGCAGC
>NW_005842092.1:506751-511207 GCF_000455745.1 Alligator sinensis
TGGGAAAAGACGGGGGCCCTGCCACTGGCCCCATCCTGCACTGGTAGCCTGCTGAAATCAGGCACACAGATCTGGGGGTCCACGCCCCCCCAGGAAGAGCTGGGGGAATGATCAGAGAGCTGGGAAATTGAACCAGGAGCTGGGAAATTGAACAGGGAACTGGGGAATTGAAGCAGGGGCTGGGGGAATGTTCAGGTCCCTCAATTTCTGGTTCAATTCCCCAGCTCTCCAATCTTTCCCTCAACTCTCTGATCGCTTCCCTCAGCTCTTCCTGGGGGACATGGGCCCCTGGATGATGCGGGATGACAGCAGGCTGCCACTGCCATCTGTGGATGGTGGCAGCTCTAGGCTATTTCCTCAGCTGGCAGCAGCAGCCTGCTGAAACCCCACATCTAGATCTGAGGCCATGCCCCCCAGGAAGAGCTGGGGGAATGATCAAAGAACTGGGGAATCAAACCAGGAGCTCCAGCTGACATGTGGAGCCACCCCAACTCCCAGGCAGTGTGCGGTGCCCTGCTGAGCCACACTGCCTGTGCGATGGTGCAGGTGCCAGGCGGGGGGAGGGCTACTCCATGCCAAGTTGGGGGGCTCTGCCATGAGTGCCCAGAGCCGGGGAGTGTGGGGCTTTTTTTTTTTAAAAAAAAGCTCCTCACTAACCAGCTGTGGAGCATGTGGATAACAGCATGATGCTGCTGCCGGCTGGGGCCAGTGCCAGCACAGCCCCCACCAAGCACTGGGGAGAACCCAGTGCTGGCTCTGGCCCCAGCCAGCAGTGGCAGCCTGCTGTCATGCTACATGCAGATCCAGAAGCCTGCACCCTCCAGGAGAGCTGCAGGGCTTTGCCAGACTCATCCTGCGGGGGCGCAGGCCACAGATCTGTGCGTGGGATGACAGCATGCTGCTTCTGCCTGCAAGTGATACTAGTTTTGCTTTGAACGGTTTGAGGTTAAGTTTCACAAAAAACCCTGCACCTTTCTCCTTGAAACCTGGGAGGCTTTGTGGCCTCAGCAGGGGCTACCCTCCCTGCTGTTTTCATTTGAATCAGGCAAGAAATGACAAAAGTTATAGGCATTTTCGTGATTCCCCATTATAGCCTATGGACGAAATGTCGAAACACATCGAAATAGCATCCGAACAGCAAAACAGTTTCAACTAAATGAAACAGAACAGCAGTTTCTAAATGAAACAAAACTCAAAACAAAACACTGTCCCATTGAAACAATGAGACGGAAGTCGAGATGAAACAGTGCTTTCCACACAACCCTATTAACTACCATCATGCATAATCCCAGTGAAGTAAATGACTCTATGTGAGACAGTAAAGTTACTCAGGTAGATCAAGTGTTTGCAGGATTGGAGCCCAAAATTTAGCCTGTAAAAATGCCAGTTAATGTATCTGGGGTTAACAATGTTTTACAATACATGTTCTGAATGGGAAGGACATTTATTCCTTGGGTCTCAAAGAAATATCTTTTGGTGGTAGATATTAATTAATGGAATTTGATCTTGATGATGAGATCTAATGAGAGAGTAGGCCCCAATTTGTATTCAGAAAATAGGCCTACAAATAATCAGGAATAATTACGTGTCTCATATGTCATATGGAAACCCAAAGAGCCTGGGGAATTTCAAACTAGATAGATCCATTAATGTCTGTTCTGATCCATTAATATCCCATGTTCTTATCATTATCTGAGTCCAATGCAAAAATAGACCACTATCTATCAGATTTCCTCATAATCTTGTGTATCCTTATGTCCCCATCATCAATGTATGCATCCCATGTCAAAGATGGTCAAACGCATGTCTGTTTATAGTGTTTTAGTATTTTTTCTTTTTGGGGGTTTTTTTGCTTCTTTTTTGTTCTTCTCTCTCCTCTACTACCCCCCTGCCCCTCCCCCCCCCGCACACACAGTTGGCAGACACTTTAGCTAGATTGCCTGGTGTCTATGTCCATCTCCACACCAAGAACTGGGAATTTACTTTTAAGACTATCAATATATAATGAGATCCACAGAGTTGAAAGAATGGCCAAGCTCTACCCACAAGAATACATTGCAAAATAGTAGGCTCCGTTTCTTTAAAATCTCTCTCCCCTCTTTGGCAAATGACACATTCTGAAAATTCTCTAGCAACAGTGTATTAAGAGAACAATATAAATGAAAATATAGAAAATAAAATGCAATAGATTGCACCACTTAAAACAGCCAAATTCATAAAACAGGTTTATGCTGTGTATTTATAATGCGAAACCCATTTTCCTGTATTTTGCCTAACAATTCACAGAGCTTAGACAAGAAGTAAAACACAAAGAAAGAGGATGGAAAAAAATAAAAAGAAATCAGAATTATGCTTATGTGCAGCTAAGTACCTGACACTGCTAAACTACCACAGGAATAAAATTGAAGCCCACTTTACTTAAAGGCTAAAGTTTTCTGAAGTTTACTTGCAATTGGGGAAAAAAGGGACAGTTATTATCAGTCTACTTCTGAAGACTTTTAGAAATAGTAATTTTCAGTACATTTTCTCCTCTAAACTAATATGTCTATGCAAAAAATAAGTGACACGTCAGATTTTTTTACTCCATTTTTTTCTAGATGAAGGAACACAAATAAGTAGAGATTCAAGCAAACATGATATTTTTCATCTTAGTAAGTAAAAAACTTTGAAGAATCATTTCTCTGAAACATCCCTTAACTAACTGAAGAAGATTTCAAATGAAGGGTACTGAACAGTACTTGTGTTTCCACGACATAAAGTATGACATTCAAAACTCTTAGAGCCAACTGCAGGGTTGAATCAGGCTGCTAATTTTCATGGACGAATGAGTAGTTTGTCTGCTTAGTAAGAACTCTTACTAAGTTATCCTTTTATCCTATTAAAGGTAAGTGAATCTTTCATCCAGGAATTTAAAATGTAAAAATATATTAGTGAAAAAAGCCTTTGTTATAACTGCATTGATGGACACACATAGCTTGGATTTAATCACCTCTTATTTGTATGTCATAGCCATCCATCATGGGAGCAAGGAAATTGTACAGCTTTACTCCTACACTACAAGCAGTAATGGAAGTATAATGGGGAAAAAAGTTCAAGGGGAAAACTCATTGCATAATTAATATCATGTGCTGGCGATTTAACTGGGAATTATGTCTCTATATTGTGCAGAAGGATTTAATCAAACCAAACAATGGAACCAAGTAGAAAGTGCACTTATGACAAGGAGAGAAGCTTGATTGACCTAGTTTCCTCTCTAAGTACCATTCCTACCACCTGGCACCTTTGTTTTCTGAGCGAGGACTGTTTCCTGCAGGTTCATTTGGAATCTTTTGTTAACAATTCCAATATTTTAATTTGTTTCAGGTTTATTTGGTAGTCAAGGTACATTTCATGAAGAGGTGTCTTTATGAACTGAGTGGGTCACTGGCAGCACTTACGGAGTACATGTTTTGGCCTGCTTAGGAATGCTTTCAGGCAGAAAGCTTTTGGACAGGTGCATAACGTTGCATGCAGTTTGCTTACTTTGATGACATTCTTGTCCTATTATGCAATGTCTGCATGCAAAGCTTGTTTTGCTTTGTACAAGATCTTCTCCTCCTCTCCCCCTGTTTTGAGTTTGCTTGTATTTTACATTCATCCTGTTACCTTTGGCTAAGACGGTGCTGTTCTAATTTACGGCCTGATCTGTTGATATCAAAGGAAAATCTCTTATTGGATTGAATGTACTTTTGCGTAAGCTCTTAGAACTAGCTGTGTTTTTCCTGAAGTTTCCCATTGATATACATTCTTTCATAGGCAATGAATGGGTGGAGGGCAGAGGGGCATGTTCTCCCCCAAGATTTCTGTACCGACATTGAGGCGTTGGGCTGCAGCCCAGCTGGAGCCAGCTCCTGGCAGCAGTGGGAGCAGCGGCAGCATGGAGTTGTGCTCCCCACACTGTCAGCACTTACGTGTCATTTATGCTTTTTCTGTAGTTATCTCTTAGCAATACTAGCATCTACTGTGTTGTCACCAGGGATCCGGGTTTTCCCATGGGAAATGGAAAAAAATGTGGATTTTTTCCTTTTACACAAGAAAAACGTGGATTTTTCATTTTAACATGTGGATTTTGCTCTTTTGTGTAGAGCTCTCTGTAGGCTGGCAGAATTGCAGCCTAGAAGGGGCTGGAGGGAGCGGGAGGAGGGTGGTCAGGCAGGGGGTGCCATGTACATGCACATGGCTGCCAGGCAGCCTGGAGAGCAGCTCCTACAGGTAAATCTGGGGAGGGGGAAATTGAGGCCCCCATAGAAGGGAAGGAGTGAGCTGGGCAGGGCTGGGGTTGCTGCCCAGCCGGGCGATACATTGCACTTGGGGCCCGGGGCCAGACTGGGTGGCTGCAGTGCTCTGGCAGGGAATGGGACAGAGCCGCAAGTGGCTTATCTGAGGGGCAGGGGGGGGGGGGGGGGGGGGGCCCCCC
>NW_005842092.1:511238-559057 GCF_000455745.1 Alligator sinensis
TGCGGGGTGGGCGCCGCCCCCCCCCACCTCACCTGAGCCCTCAGCAGGCAGCCCGCACCTGCCCCCCACATTGGCTCCACTCTGGCCATGTTGCCCCTGGAGGAGGGGGAGCTGGGCTCCCTGCTTCGGCTTCAGCAGCTGCCACCTCCCACAGGTGGCAGCCAGGGCTTGGGCACTGCTGCAGGGGGCAGGAGGGCTGCAGATCCAGATCCATGGCCCTATAGTGCTGGAAGCTGGGGACCCCTCTGGCAAGGCTCAGGTGGGCAAGGGGATATGGGTGGGGGGTGAGGGGCACCAGTAGGGCCCAGTAGGCTGTGGTTGGGGAGTGAGGGACACCAGCAGGGCTGGGGTAGGGGGTGGAGGGTTGTGGCTTGGGAGTGAGGGGCCTGGACCTGTGTCCTGGTGAACTAAGGGGCCATAGGGAGCTCTGATTTTCCATGATAAAGAACCCAAAATCAAATACCAAAATTTATAGGTACTTAGAATTTATATAACTATAGTGATTGGGGCACTAGTAGGCTTCTAAATTGCTTAAAATTATAAATATATCAATAAAGCATTGTGTTGAATTGACACCTCATATATAGTGGTGTTTCATTTTAATCATGGATTTTGGATTTTTTATCAGGGAATTTTATCAGAGAATTTTTATTAAGGAAAACTAGGATACCTGGTCATCACACTTCTTACTGTTGTGCTGAAGAACCAAATTTTCAGTGGATAACGACATGCCAAGTATCTTATGGGTAGGAGCTACTAATGCCACAAAAATAAATTAGGATAAAGATATAACCAAAGATAAAAGTTTAGCTCCCAGTCTAATAAAGCTTTTAACTACTTGTGATATTTTTATGCACATAATAATTCCCATTGACTTCAATGTAACTAGTCACCTGCTCATTTACTTTTCTGGTTCAGGATGGGTGAAACAAAATTGTACATTAAATCAGACAATAGATCTGAATTTGTTCTGTGACTGGAAAAACAAAGTATCATCACATCAAAGACCTCAGTCAGGACAGGTATTAAAGTGCTGACAAAGTCCACAATTCTCTGAGTTTTTAATACCCAATTGTATTATCATCTGACACATTGCTGTTGAAAAGGTGAGTCTAAACACAAAGTGAAATGGAAATGATATCCGTTCTTTTCTACCCCTCTTTTGCAAAATGTATGGCTAATCTATCCTGTGAAAACTTCAATTTATTTTAGAAATCATGGACCTTCATGACTAATTTCCTGTGCCAAACTATAATTACTTTAATTCTACATTGCTGGAGAGAATTTGAAAACAGGATTTCTTTAGAACAAAATTAACTTATATAATGAGTGAAAAGATAAATCATATTAGCTTAATTAAAGTATATTAACATTTTTGTTGAATATGAATAAAAAATCAGACACAATGAAAGCAGGTTTCTCATAAAGAGACAATTTATGGAGATTTATGAAGATTTTAGAAACTTGCAAAATTCCATTACTTAACATCTCTATTAAGATCTTTACAAGCATACATAATGAAAGACCCAATAAAAGATTTAATAAATGGACTTATGTTTAAAGTCACATTGATTCACTGGGAGAAAAGAATCTGGAGGTTAATTTAGAAGAAAGGGATAATCAGTAGTTTAAAAAAATGGCTAAAGTTCTGCAAGACTGCTAAATAAACACAGAAGAAATAAACACTACTATAAAACAGCTTTAAATGCTTGTCCAGTGTTTGAACAAGCAGTTTTTATTTTACTTAATATTTGGAGTTCTTCTAACCATCACTTATTTGAAAATCTATTATAGATAAAATGTCTGCTCTAAGTTTAAAGTGAACTAGTTTTTAAAAGCAAATGTACTTTGACTGCCAGAGAGAGATTGGTGCTTCTCATGCTGATTAACATTAGCTCAGTGTTTCCCTGTGGTCTCCCATCTGTCTATTGAATCTGCTTCTCATCACATGCTTGAATTGTTAGTTGTTTGGGCGGGGACTTTATTTTTGTCCTGTATTTGAGCAGTGTTCATAACTAGGGCTTCAAGGCAGTACTGTCCCAGAAACAATCATCATTATTATATTTCCACAGGTAAGCCCAGATTCCTTCCTCCCTTTCAGCCATGTTGTACTACTTAGATCATAGGGACATAAGATCATAGGTAAGATCTGCTTATGATCTTAAAAAACAAATTAAAAAAATAAAAAACCTTGTCAGGTGGGCTGTGGCCTTGATCATGGAGTCTCAGCCTAATTAACATCAGGAGCATCTACACATTCATTAATGCACTGTAATTATGAAGAATTAAGTTTAGTACCTACAATGACAGGTACTAACTTAATGCACTGTAATCAGCACTACCGCACATTAGCACAGATGAGACTTTTTTAAAGCGGCATCAATGTGCATTAGACTAAATCGTCTGTGTATTAGCGTATTAGCATGGATTTAGCCCACTGTGCTAATGCGCCATAGAATTAGTCTTCTCGTATTAAGCATCTTGTATAGGCAAGCCTGCAGTCGCTCATCTAGCCTACCATCACACAGCTGGTTGCTTTTGCAGGAACAAATAACTAGAGACTAAATTCATAGAACTGGTGGCACTGACGAGCTGAGTGGATATAGCCCTCAATCAATAAATGGGACAGCCATCCTTTGTCTGAGGGATTTCAAATGGTAGAAAAGAGGTCCTTCTATTTCCTAGAGGATAGTTCCAGTAGTTTGAAACTTGCTTTTCATTCCAGTTTGACATGAAAAGAAAGCCTTACAAATTCTCTTTGAAAGATAATGGAGCCTGAGTTTGAAAGTAGTCTCTATGGCAGGCCATGGGACAGCAAAACCCAGAAGCCCTGGGGTCCCCAACTGTAAGCTAGATAGGCTGCAAAACAACTGCATGGACAAGGGGCAGACAGAATTCTTCTAGTGTCCAAGAAATCACTCGGCCTTTGTTAAATGTTTCAGTTTTGCCAAATCAGCAAAATGCCAAGCCCAGGGGTGGGGGTGGATGGGGTGGGTGGGCTGTAGAACTTTTAAAACTAATTTTGCTTGCCAGCTTTAACATCAGTTGACCCCTCTGCACATATCACCCCTATTCTCCCCATTTGCCTTTAGCAAAGGTCCTATGAATACTTCAGCCAGTTGCTTTAAGTTACAGAAGACTCTAAGAAGCCATAATGCATGCCAATGGACTAGGGCCAGCACAGATGCACTAGGAAAAATGGGGAGATGTGTCCTGCTCCCAGAATCTTTTCCCCTTCCTGTCCCCCACCTTCCCTCCTGCCTTCTCTTCTGAGTGTTTCTCAGCGCAGGATATATTATTTTACCTGGAAGAGTAATGTCACTGGACTTACAGTTTATGTTTATGGAATTGGTTGAGAACGTGAAGGTGGATGGCAACTTTGGTCACAGTTTGCACATCTACACAAGACACTACTGTGCAGTCATTACTGCGCATTTATTTAGTACTTGTATTAGCAAGTACTAAATAAATGCATGGTAACCACAGTTACTGTTTAATAGCACTGGCAAACATCCTTTAAGAGATGCTACTGTGTGCAGTAGTGTATTAGCTCTGTCCATGCTGTGTGCGCTCCTGTGAAGTAGTATTCAGCTACTGCACAGTCAGTGTCTCGTGTAGATGCACCCAGTGACCACAACATGGTAGAGTTCAAGATCCTAAGGAAAGGAAGGAAAGAATGCACCAGAATAAAGACCCTGAAATTCAGAAAAGTAGATTTCAACAGACTGAGGTAACTGGTAGGGAGAATCCCCTCAGAGGCAAGTCTAGGGGGGAAAGGTATCCAGGACAGCTGGTTGTATTTTAAGGAGGCCTTATTAGGGGCCCAGGAGCAAACAATCCCAGTGCAAAGAAAAAATAGGAAGAACAGCAGGAGGCCAGTCTGGCTAAACGATGAACCCTTCAGTGAAGTGAAACTCAAAAAGAAACCCTCCAAAAAGTGGAAACTTGAGTAGGGATAAGTATAAGAGTATCACACAGGCAGGTAGGAAGAAAAATTGGGAAGGGCAAGACACAATTTGAGATGTGTCATGACCCAAAGGGTATGATTTTGTGTGTGCTTCGGCACTGCAGAATTATTTCCCGCCACATGGAGCTTTCTTTGCAGGGTGCAATTCTCAGTTGCATAGAGAAAACCCCGGTGCAAAGGAGTTCCCGCCACCTGTATGTAAATTTGTTTCACACTATTGGCTGTTTCTAAATTATTCCCACGTGGTGGCTAGCGATTGGCTTGCTAGCCGTATAAGAGGCTTGAGCAGTTTCCGCCCAAGTTGGAGGAGGAGAAGGAGGACTTCACATCTCGTGAAGAACTCTAAGCGCGCTGTGGAACTTAACGAACCCAGCGTGTGCCTTAAGAAGGATACAGGGGCCTGATCAACCTCTAGCCTCTCCCCGTCGCCGCCTGATCCCTCGATGTACCCTTCCCTGCGCGCTTGTGGAGAGTCACCTTTCAGACTCTCATCGTGGTATCCAGAGCTCTTCGGGTTATTTCATCCGGTTGATTCGATGGGCTCGCGGTTCTAGAGCTCTCAGCCGGCCTGGGACCAGAGTTCGCGGTTAGAACTCTTGTCCGCTCTTCTTCTTTTCTATCTGTAACTGCAACGCAAGCAAGTTTTCCTGCCTGCACCGCGACCATCTACGGTGTAAGTAAAATAATCTTTAATCAACCGCTACGCGTCTGTGACTAATTCTAGTCCGCCGTGAGGAATTCCCCGACCCACGTGCCAGGGCTGCTGGCCACAGCCCGCCGCGCGCCCCCGAAAGCCTTGGACCGCTCCCGGCCCACACAAGATGCAATTAGCAAGGGATGTAAAGAGAAATAAAAGGTAATACAAAGGATCCTACAAGAAAAGTATAGGCAGTCTAGTAATTCATAGTGCACAGAAGGCTTACATATTTAATGCTTTTTTTTAAAATCTTTAGTTTTTATGAATAAAGTTGGTTGGCTGATGATAAGTAAAGTTGGCAGTCAGGATAGGGAAGTAGCATCCTAGAGTACTAGAAGAGCAGGTTAGGGATTACTTAGAGAAGATGGATGTCTTCAAGGTAGTAGGGGAGAATGAAATTCATCTGATAGTACTGAAGGAACTGTCTTAGGTAATTTTAGAGCTATTGGCTATCTTTGAAAATTCGTGGAGTTTGCATGAAGTTCTGCATTACTGGTAAAGAGAAAATATAATGTCCATCTTCAAGAAAAGGAAAAAGGAGGATTTAGGGAATTACAGACCAGTCAGTCTGACCTCGATGCTAGGAATAGAAGACCAAGTGGGCATTTGATAATAACCTTCAAATACCTAGAAGAGTTATAAAGAGGATGGAAACAGTCTATTCACTGTGGCATCTGAGGACAGGATAAGGAGCAATGGGATTTGTTTGAAAAGGGAAATTTGTTGGATATTAAGGAGAACTTTCTCCCTGTGAGGCTACTTAAGGAACAGGTTACCCAGGGAAGTTGTGGAATCCCCACCCTTGGATGTTTTTAAGACTGGGATCATTTAGAAAAGGATGATCCTGCCTTGAGCAGAGGGTTGGACTAGATGACCTCCTGAGGTCCCTTCCGGCCCTACTTTTCTATGATTTTATGATTATGATTTTGTGTTAACTGTGTTGATTCTTATTTCGCTGGCATAGGTTTATTATGAAAGCCTCTGTTTAGCTGACTCTTACTCTATTGTTGCTTCACAGCCTTCAGATGTGTGTGTTTGCAGTGAAAGCAATCATGTTGACGATGCCGAATAAGTGTTATTTTTGCAAAAATAATGCAGAAAACTAATTGACAAACCTTCTTGATCAGAGAAAACAACTGGCCTTTTTCTCTACTAGGTTTTTAGTAGTGAAGCAGTTGGAAACAGCAGTGAGACTGGGCAACTGCAGAGTGGCAACGTATAAAAAGAGAAAAGAGGGTACCTTACAAATGTGATTGGGCTCATTAACTAGCCACATTTCTTTCCTTTCTCTACTGAGCAGCAACTTCAGCTACTCAAAGGTCTTTTTGGGGGGTATATTTTAGAGATTCTCTGGCCATTCTATATATATTGAGAAAGCCAGGAATTAATTTTCCAACCCAATGTAGTGCTGGCAGTCCAGATGCAATCTATACTGTGGCTATGGAGACATAGAAATGCATCACAGAGATCCTCTGATGCTAGGATTTTAGACTTCAGATGCTCATCAACTTTATGTCCAATCCGTGTCAGACGTTCCTTTGCCAATTCTGTTTGGAAGTGTTTTTTATTGGAAAACAAATGTAACCCTTTAATATCCAGTATCTGATGTTATTATTCCAATCTCTTCACCAGTAGGAACATGCTCTGTGTCATCTACTTGAGTGGCCAAGCATTCAAAAGTTAAAAAACTCAATGGAATTAAGTTTGCTTGAGTAATCTTACAAACACAGAAACACGGTCATTTATACATGTGCTCCAGGAGTAGCAGGGGGGAGGAGAGGAGTGTATGCTTTAATTACAGTAGTTACAAGAGTTGCTGTAATTAAAGCACCTGGAGCATCTTGTGTATCAGCGCCCCCACACTGAAAAATGTTGGTGGGGGTGCTCTCATTGAACAAGCTTTAGTTAAAGTGCTCCCACCACCATTTTTCAGCACAGCGATGCTAATACACAAGATGCTGGAGTCTGCTCCAGTAATTACCATGGTAATTACTATGCTCCAGCAGACTCAATTAATCAAGTCCTCTCCAATGCACTGTGATTACAGAGCATCAGAGCAGCCTTGCTGTACGTGTGTAAGTGCCCATAGAACTTGCACCACTGAGCGCAGTTCCCTGACTTTATAAGCAATGTTAATTGTTTAATTGTTATCCTTGTGAACATGTGCTCTACTCTGATTTGGTCACAAAATATTTTTCCAACTTCACAGAACTTGGCATGACAACTTACATTGTGGAAATCTCTCAGCCCCTCTTAGTCTTACCCAGTTTTAATTGCTCTGATACTAATTAGTGAGTGGCCCAGAAACTAAGATTATGGTGTTTAAAAGCTACACTCTATTAAAAGGATGGGTAGAATAATGCTAAGAGATCAGTCCAGTTCTAAAACTGTGGTGTTTAATATGATTTATTTTTCATACCATACGATTTTTTTTTAAAGTACCAACATGTACCATAGGCAGACAAGGTTCTTTGGGTAAATGTATTTCTTTTATTAGACCAACTAAATAGTTGGGGAAAAATGTTCTTTGTAAACTATTCATTTTAGGAAGAGTATTTATTATTGAGAAAATTTCCATCCTTTAGGCTGCATTGGACAGTTTGCAAATCATTTATATTCTAGAACATTTTAAAAATATTTTAAATCTGCTAGAAAGGGGACTTTTTGTTGATTTTTTTTAAACGGTCAAAGGGTATAAAGCCATTCCCTGGATTTTAGACTGTTACTTACAGGGAGAGAAAAAGAGAAACCCTCTGACAGACTGGAATGGCTCAGGGGACTGGTAATGGACTATAGAGTCATATACCTCTAGGTCACCATTTCAAATCTGGAGAGTTACTAATTAAAGACACAGCACACTCTGTTATTTGTATTTTTAAGGTCTATAAACTTCTTTAAGCTTTGTAGTTAATGGCTTGAATTAAATTAGTTTTGAAAAGGAAAATCTGTCCTTGAATGACTTTACTTAAGACTGAGGCAACAGGTTATTTCTAGTTACAGGAGATTCAGTGATTAAAATTTAAGAACAACTGTAGGGCTAAATGCATGGGGGTGAACAGAGCTGATTCAGGAATGACAAGTTTGGGCACTGGGTTCAGATTAGGCTCCCTGTAGCCAAGTTTATCCTCTGAAAGCTTCTTGCAAAATTACAATGCTTCTTTCACAAAAAGAAGTGCTAAGGTATTCAGCTGCCATGGGGGTTGAATGCAGAATCAGAACCTGAGCAGCCTAGGATAAAATAGTTAATTTGTTCCATGTAATTGCAAGAAAATTGGGAGTGTGAGAGTATAACTAGGAGTCTATTTTTACCACCTCTGTAACAGGGTATAGTCCATTTCCTAGGTCCATCTGAGCATAACTTACCTAATAAAGTCCTGCTGGAAAAAATGGAGCATAGGAAAGACTAGAAAAAACAGAGCATAAGGGAGGCAGAGAAAAAGGCATAAATTGGCTGCATCTACACAAGACGCTGACTGTGCAGTAGCTCATTACTGCTGCACAGTAGTGTCATGTGGTACAAAGTGTGATGCAATGCTACTGTGCAGCAGTAATGAGCTACTGCACAGTCAGCAGCACCAAAAAGCCATTTGGGGATGCTACTGAGCAGTAGCTCCAGTTACTGTGCAGTCATTTACTATGTGTGTATGCAAGTACTAAATGACTAAAATGTGCAGTAATAACTGCGCAGTTAGCATCTCATGTAGACATGGCCACTGCTTACAAAAAAGAGCAGTGAGGAGACAGTGAAAAGCATAGGAACAGAATTGGAAGAGTCCTCCTTGGCTATCTAATCCAGTCCCCTGTACAGACAATCATTTGTCCAAAAGGGTCAACAAGAACATCTACTCTAGCACCTTTTGTATAAAACCACAGCTCCAAAACCCCAGAGTAAAAAAAATAAAATAAAATAGTAATAAATACATAAAAGAAGCAATATGTCACAGAAATTGAGCCAGAGAGACAAGGGTACCACCAATGGGTAATTCAGTGCCATGGGGCATACTCAGATCCTAGAAAGTATAGTGAACCCTGAGTTACAGAGGTGAGAAAAAAAAGACAATAGTCCTTGACAATCTGACCTAGAGCAAGACTCTTTCATGTTCCCAAATCTAGCAATATGTTTAACCTTGACTACATGACAGGCCCACTGTAAAGGCATCTGACAAGTTTCACAGTACCATTTAAAAGTACAATGAACCGAAGCCAATCTTTCATCACTAGCTGCAGTCAACTTCCATTGCTTCAGAGGGAAAACAAAGACAGGTAATATATTCAAGGAATGAGAGAAATCTTTCCATGCCCAGCAAGTGACCAGCAAAAGTGCTGAGGTATGGCATACCCAGACCCTCCTCCAAACCCAAGCAACCTACACAGAGACCAAGTTTTCTTGTACTTATGGGAATACCAAATGCCCACAGCCGTACATCAGTTACTTCAATTACTTTTTCAAGATCCCCCCTCCCATCAAGTCATTCCTTCCATAGACTTGGCCAGCTCTGTCTTAAACAAATTCAGGTTCCCAACCTTCCCTGCTTCATTTGACAGGCTATTCCAGAATTAGAAACTATCTTCTAATTTTCAATTTATATTTGTTCATGGTCAGTTTGTGTTGTTTGGATATTGTACTAATGTTATTTTTTTTAATAAATATCCTTCCCTGGAATTCACCCCACACAGATATTCATAAAGACTGTTTATATTACCTCTTAACCTTCATTTTCCTAAACTAAGCAGAGCAAGCGTTTAATCTTCTCTCATAAACTAGGTTCTTCCTCTTAGGACTGGTAGCCCATCTCTGAACCAGTTCCAGCTTATGTGGGTTTCTACCAAGGCCTTGTACAGTGGTATTAATACTCCCCCATCTAATACACTCTAGAATTGCAGTTTCCAGGGTGGCATCATATTTGTGACTGCCATTGGATAATTCCCTTTTCAGGTATAGCCTACTGCAATTTCCCCATTAGCCAGTTCTTTATCCACCTTACAATAACAGTATAAATCCCCATTTTTCCAGCTGAGCTAATTTTCCCATAAAATATAACAGCAGATGTTTCCCTTCAACCTAAGAGTGCACACAGAAGTTCAAATCAACTGGTGAAAGTTCCATTGGTTGAAGTTTCAAACAGTTCATTTTCAAACAACCTACCTTATACATAAGTGTAATGCTTCAGAGAGGTACCTAAACTAGCTCAAGTATTAGAGCTCTAGAGCCACATGACTGTGGTGCTTTTGCTGGACTACTTCATCCTTCTGGGAGGCAGGGTACACTAGCCTGCATGGAGTGCTGCACCAATATAACATCATATTGTTTGAGTACATGACTATAGAAGAACTGTATTTCTGGAGGGGGTACTACTAAGTAATCTTAGAGCCTTGTGAGAATTACAGGTACTGTATTTTATGGGTACACACAACAGCAGACACACTTGATTGATAAGGACCAAAGTGTGTTCCAACAAATACAGCTTTTTGTTTAGCCTGCTTTAAATATGCAGTATTTGTTATGAGTTATTACCATCTAGGGGGAAGGAAGAAACGGAATTTAAATGAAGTAAATGGAGATGTGGTCTCTCTTCTAGGGAAAACATTAGTTTTTGAGGTCTTTGGGTTGTTTGGGGGGGGGGGGGGGGGGGTGTTGGGGGTTGTTCTAGAGGCCCAGTAATAGGGGTCTTTTATTGCTTGTAGTGTGGAATGAGCTGATGCGATATTCTTCTAAACTCTTTTAGACTTAACAGCTATCGCATGGTTTTCTGTGATTGCCAAGGACTGGAATTAATGACCCAGGGGGTGACTTCTGGTGCTTTGTTCCGCATGCAACTCATATCTGTCATTAATATTTAGGTTAATGTGTTTGTATTTTGCAGAGTAAATGTTATACTAGTCTTTATTTTTAAGCTCAGCTTTTTACTTTATATCACTGATTCTCAACCAGGGTGCCAGGGCACTTCTTCTAATATAACTTTTAGTCCTTTTTGCCAAGCAATGCCTCTGCCCGCTACCCCCTGCTCAGGTCCCCACTTAGTCTTATGTGAACTATCTCATAGGGTGCAGAGAGAAGTGACAATTGTTGCCTGATCTGGCCGCAGAAAGCAGTTTAAGCCATGACCAAACACAAGTTCATGGCTGCAAACAGTTTCAAAAATGGCCAATCAGGTGAAAATCTGACTCCTCATTGCATGCGGTATCAAATAAAGATGTTTCAAAATGTAGCATTTTCTGTAACTTGTGATTGTGGAGCTCCTAGCCTGTTGCTATTTTCAGAATAGGAAAGGGGAAAGGGAGTAGACAAAGTTAACTCTGGGGCTTTTTCAGCCCCCCTGGATGGTAGGGCAGGTGTATTGGAACATTCCTCCCGAGATGGGGGCCTCCAATTCACACACCCCACCCTCCAGCAGCAGCTGGAGAGCCCCACGAATGAGCTCCCTCCACTGCCTTTCTCCTCTCCCGTTCTGAAAACAGTGAGTGCTGGCAGAGCGTGGTGGCCATTGCTATGGGAACCTGCCTGCAGGCTCCCATCCTGCAGCTAGACTCCCCTCCGCCCTGAAACCAACAGTGAACTGTTTGGTCTTGGGTAATGTTGTAACTCAGAACACTTTGCAGAAAATGTTGAGAGCATTTCTGGGAGCTGCACTTCTGTCTGCAGCCCCTAAGTCATCAGGTCACCGGGGCAGGTTCATTCTTCTGGACAGTAGCCAACTCTCTGGCTAATGATGCTTCTATATAAAATCTGGTTTTACTAATTCTCCGTTGTAAGCCCTGGATCATTTTCACATGGAATTTCAGTCCAATCTATAGGTAAAAAGATAACATGAAAGGCAGACAAAAGAATTCAAAATATAGTACATAGTCTGACAAAGATATACCGTTTGATATATTGTATTTACCACAAGCCAAGATGACACAGAATTTAACATACATGCCCCCCCCCCCCCCCCCCCCCATAATTAGATTCTATACAAGGAAAATGTATAAATTTGGTACAATTGTCCATGTATATAATTGAATTATTTCACGATCATCTTAAATTCATCCCCTCACATCTCTACAGGCAGCAGCAGGGAGGCAAGCAGCAATGCAGCAATGCTGCAATGGGAGGGAAGCCATTGGTTTGGCAGGTAGCAGGGGCATCAAGTGGCCTTACCCCTGCCTCTCCCACCTAGCACTTTGCCCCCTGCTGCCTGTCCCTCCCACCACTTGCCTCATGCCTTCTGCCTCCTTGGGGCCCTCACCTTGTCTCCAACACTTGCCCCACCCCATGTCTGTGATTCCTGCATATGCTACCCTAGTGCCTGCACCCGTTGCCAATTGATCCCTCCCTTCTTTGGATCCACCCATCCAAACCGCCACTTACCCTCAATTATGGCTGGCTCTCACCCCCCCCCCGCCCGGGGCAAGGGGGACCAACCCGCCACTTACCCGCAATTATGGCTGCCTCTCACCCCACTCTGGCCTGGGACATGGAGCACATGGTGGCTCTTGTGCCCTCCAGCTAGGCAGCAGTGCTTGCAGTGTTAGGAGCTCTGGCCCCAGCCCCAGAACTTCTGCCACTGCCATTGCTGCTACTGGCTGGCCAGAAAAGTAGGGCTGAAACCAGACCTGAAGTTGCAACCGAGGGTAAGCAGTGAGGGGGGAGGGGGTGGCAGGTAGTGTGAGTTGGGGAAAGGGGGTTCAGAGGCAGTATGGGGGGAAGGCCAGAGCTTGGGTCAGAGACAGAGTTGGAGCTGGGGTCAGGGTTAGAGTCAGGGATGAAGCAGGAGCTGTAACATCTGCCTGCCCCCTCACCTTGTACTCAAATCCAAGATAAGGTACTCCTCCCCCCCATGTTGAATGGGGGAAAATACCTCATCTTGAATTTGAATAAGTATAGTGCATGTGCAATTGATGAGTACATGTATGTGTGCTTGCATGCTCATGCACCTCTCAAAAGAAAGTGGATTTTTCTCTCCCACTTATAAAGTCAAAGGTTAACTCTTGCTCTGACTTGCTTTTGGTTTCTAATCTTTTATTTTATTTTTTCTTTTGCTGTTTCAAGTATTGCCAAGGGCATCTCTGCCATGTGTGTGATGCTTTATGCAACAAGTATTCAAGAAATGCTGCTTAATCATATGGCAATGGCCTTTTCTCCTATGTTCTTAGTAGGTTGAAACACTTTGAGAACTGTTTCCCCTTTCAGCTTGAGGGAGAACTTTATGATCTTTTCTGCCTTGTTTTATCAATGCCTGTGCATGAGAAAAAATAGAAGCATCTACCCAATGCCTCAGTTGGATCTGTCAGAAGTGGAGAAATAAGCTTAAATCTTTTTTTCCCCAGATTTTTCATTGTTTTCTGTATGGTTGAGACAGAATCTCCCACTGTGAGGAAGGAATACAAAATGCTTTTTGCTTCCTGGGATCAGCCTCTGGACTTTTCTTTTGTCAGGTCATATCTTCCCATCATGATTCCAGATGGTATTTTTGTTTCTGAATTTTAACTCAGTGATAAGCCTTAAGCAATCTTCTATTGCAGGAGTGCCAGATCTGGTCCACAGAGTTGTGTGATCTGCCCACAGGGCTCCCCAAAGGTCCAGAAATCTGGTGGCAAAGGAGCAGTGGCAATTAGCTCTGTCACTCCTCCCCCACTGCCAAATTTCCAAGCCCTGTCGGCCAGATGACAGCCCCATGCTTGGGATCCCACTTGTGCATGCAGGGCCAGGACTAGGACTGGGGCCAGGGTACCGTACCAATCTGGAACATAACCATGGCTGGGGCTGTAGCAGCAGCCCCGATGCAGCATACATGGGGTTGGGGCAGCAGGTCCAATCCAGCACATTCAGGGCTGGGGCCTGATCCTTTGTAGGACTAGGGCTGCAGCTGGGCCTGGGGCTAGGATTGCCAGTTTGATCGGGTATGTGTGGGGCTGGGGCTTGACTGTGTGCAGGCCCAGGGCCCTGTGCATGACAGATTGGGCCCATGGACAGGATCCAGCATCCAGCCTGTGGATCAACCCTGCACTACTCAGCCCTTGGAAAATCCCAGCTCTTAGTTTTCACTTGTTTTTTGACTACATAAAAATAATAGATCAAGTTTTCTGTTGCAAAGAACTCAGAAAGGCAACAACAGGTCAGAAGGCTTTTAAACACTATGGATTCCCATTTGAAATCTCTGGGTTTATGTGAATCACATTTGCACACTTATGCAGCAACATGTTAGTACTGCTTCTCAAAAGTAGCTCAAGGTACAGTAGGTCATAACATTAAGAATACTCTTTCCAAAAAAATATTTGGGGTCAGTTAAAGAACATAGACCTAACAGACAAAATATTTCACGGCACGTAAGCATATTTTACATTTACATAAAACAGAGTATCTACCCTGATCTTTGCAACACTAGCTGTTCCCTTAGATCAATACACATCAATACATTTTTTATATGTCTAAGTACCTACAACTGTAATTGGTGATATTATTTTCAGTGGGCATGTCTACATGAGATCCTTTACTGTGCAGTAGACCAAATTACTGCTCAGCAGGGATCCTGGTTTTCTCTGATTATAAAAATCCACCATTTTAGGATATAAAGAACCCCCGAAATCCATATTTTTCCATGATTAAAATGTAACAACACTATACATATATCTATATAGATTCATAGATCCATAGATGTTAGGGTCAGAAGGGACCTCAATAGATCATCGAGTCCGACCCCCTGCATAGGCAGGAAAGAGTGCTGGGTCTAGATGACCCCAGCTAGATGCATATCTAACCTCCTCTTGAAGACCCCCAGGGTAGGGGGGGAGAGCACCACCTCCCTTGGGAGCCCGTTCCAGACCTTGGCCACTCTAACTGTGAAGAAGTTCTTCCTAATGTCCAATCTAAATCTGCTCTCTGCTAGCTTGTGGCCATTATTTCTTGTAACCCCCGGGGGCGCCTTGGTGAATAAATACTCACCAATTCCCTTCTGTGCCCCCGTGATGAACTTATAGGCAGCCACAAGGTCGCCTCTCAACCTTCTCTTGCGGAGGCTGAAAAGGTCCAGTTTCTCTAGTCTCTCGTCGTAGGGCTTGGTCTGTAGGCCCTTAACCATACGAGTGGCCCTTCTCTGGACCCTCTCCAGGTTATCTGCATCCCTCTTGAAGTGCGGCGCCCAGAATTGCACACAGTACTCCAACTGCGGTCTGACCAGCTCCCGATAGAGGGGAAGTATCACCTCCTTGGACCTATTTGTCATGCATCTGCTGATGCACGATAAAGTGCCATTGGCTTTTTTGATGGCTTCGTCACACTGCCGACTCATGTTCATCTTGGAGTCCACTAGGACGCCAAGATCCCTTTCCACTTCAGTGCCACCTAGCAGGTCATTTCCTAGGCTGTAGGTGTGCTGGACATTTTTCCTCCCTAGGTGCAGCACTTTGCATTTCTCCTTGTTGAATTGCATTCTGTTGTTTTCTGCCCACTTGTCCAACCTGTCCAGGTCTGCTTGCAGCTGTTCCCTGCCCTCCGGCGTGTCCACTTCTCCCCATAGCTTTGTGTCATCTGCAAACTTGGACAGAGTACATTTCACTCCCTCGTCCAAGTCACTGATGAAGACATTAAAGAGTATCGGTCCAAGGACCGAGCCCTGCGGGACCCCACTTCCCACACCCTTCCAGGTCAAAACCGACCCATCTACCATGACTCTCTGGATGCGACCCTCCAGCCAATTCGCCACCCACCGGACTGTGTAGTCATCCAAGTCACAGCCTCTTAACTTGTTCACCAGTCGGGGGTGGGATACCGTATCGAAGGCCTTCCTGAATTCTAAATATACGACATCCACCCCTCCTCCTGTGTCCAGGCGTTTCGTAACCTGGTCATAAAAAGAGACTAGATTGGTCAGGCACGATCTGCCTGCCACGAACCCGTGCTGGTTTCCCCTTAGCATAATTTGTCCTGCCAGGCTCTCACAAATGTGAGCCTTGATAATTTTTTCAAAGACTTTGCCAAGGATGGAGGTGAGACTGACTGGCCTATAGTTGCCCGGGTCCTCCTTCCTTCCCTTTTTGAAAATGGGGACCACATTGGCCCTTTTCCAGTCCTCCGGGACTTGGCCCATGCGCCACGAGTTTTCAAATATTCCCGCCAGTGGCTCTGCTATGCTGGCCCAGCCCAATGGCTGCAGGAATGAGAGCCAGCTGTGCTGGCAGAGCAGTGGCCACTGTCACCCCTGGTCAAGCTCCCCACTCACTGGCCTTGCTACTGTGTGTGCACCCATGGGGGTGCAGTCAGAGACTGGGGTGCTGGGCAACTGTCCCTGGGCTCCACCTCCTGGGTGTCCCCACCCCATTTCCCCCCACTGCAGGAAGCCAAACCACAGCACTGCACAGGGTCTGCACAGGGAAGAGGGAGCTTCAGGTAGGGGGGGAGCTAGTGCAGGGGTGGGAGGAGGGAAGGGCTCTTCTGTTGGGGAGGGAAGGAAGAGGGGGACTTTGTGTTTGCAGAGGGGAAAAAAGTGCTTTTCTGATAACTGTCCAGGGTGAACATGCTGCTAGGGGTGCATGGTAGGGCTGGGGTACATAGGCAGTTGTCCTGGTGTGGTACGGTGGGGAATGCAGAAGGTGGTTGTCCAGCACCTCTTGCACCTGGTGCCCAGGCACCCACTGGCAGGTGAGCGGCTCACCCAGGGCCTCACGGGAGGTGGAGGGTGTGCTGCTGTCACTGGGGATGTTGGCATCAGTGACCTCAAGGTGGGAAGTGAGGGTGTGCCAGCATCCCTTCAGGCAGTCAAACACACACTCCACCAGTGCATGGGTCTGGCACAGGCACCTGTTGAAGTGTGCCTGGTGGGGTACCAGCTGGCTGGTATAGGGCCACATGAGCCAGGAAAGAGCGGGTAGGCATGATCCCCAGTGAGGAGGGGCGGGACTGCCACTGCACCCCCGGTATGAAGTGCCTGCTCTCCACCAGGGCTGGCAGGGCAGAGTTGCAGAAGACATGGGTGCTGTGGATGCTGCTCGCCAAGCTGGTGCTGCTGCATTGATTGACAATGGCCTGGAGCATGACAGAGTGGAAGCCCCACCACCTATAGAAGGGACAGTTGCTGTGGGGTGGGCACGTGACAGGGATGTGGGTCCTATCTGGCACCCCAATTCACTGGGGAGGGGGCCCAGGGCATGGAACACTGCCTCCACCTCAAAGAGGTAATTTACTTGAAACAGTGTGCCCCGCTATGTCCTGCACGTTCAGCACAGCCTCCCCTGTGGTCACCTTGCCCATGCTGAAGAGGTGGCTGATGTAGCAGAGGCTGGCAGGCATGGTTAGCTTGTGCAGGGTGATGGCTAGCCAGGTCTTCACATGGAGAGTTGAATTAGTGGCAGCCTGCTGCTCCAGGTGTGGGTGCAGCTGCTCAAGGAGTTCCTGGAAGGTGGCCCAGGTCATGTCAAAGGACTCCGGCCACTGCTCATCATTCCAGGTGATTTGAACAATATACAGCCACCAGTCCTGGCCCAGCTGGCCCACCAGTGGCAGGGTTAGAAGCCCAGGAGTGTGTGGACAGCACCAGTGGTGGCATCCAGGTGCATGTCATTGGTGTCCTTGCTGGGGTCTAGGAGGCAGAATGGGGCCAGGGCAGCAACAGCAGGAGGCCTAGGAGGCATGGGCTATATGGCCTTGGCCATGCAGTAGTGAGAGGACTTAACCATGCAGCCGTGCCACATGGTGGTGCCACCAGAGCCAAGACTGACCTGGGCCAGACACCAATCACCGCAGTGGGCCAGCACAGTGAGCAGACTGGCCAGCAGGAGCTCAGGGCTGTGGATGTCATTTCTGGGGCTTGAAGATTGAGCAGCCATGGTGTGGTGGGCAGAGGCCCTGGCAACAGTCGTAGCGTGCTGCCACTGTGCTCTGAAGCGTACTCCAGGCCAAGGCGGCAGGTGACCAGGAAACAGGGAGCAGAGTTGCCTTTTAAAATGGCTGTCAATCGCAGGCACCTGCGGCCTGAGCCTCCAGTTCCCCTGGGCTGCTTCAGGGGGCTGGTGCAGGGCTGGAGCAGACTGCTGCCATGAGCAGTGAATAGGATCCTGAATACATCCATATGTAGATACCTGCCCAGGGTAACTTACTGTGAAGTAATCCTGCCCAGGAGTATTTGCATGTGTAGATGCACTCAGTGAATAGTAATAAGAATAACGTTTTGGGCTAGGTTGAATCTCATAAATAGTTTCAGGAGAAAAAAAAAAGAAAACATTTCAGAAAAGTCAAACAACTCCATTTTAACACTTTCAATAGAAACATTTTTGCTTCAAAATGACCTTTTCATGTTGAAATTGGCGTAGATTAAAAAGGCCTTTTAAAAAGGCTTTCATGATCTGAAAATGAAACAAAATGTTTTATTGTGGTCAAATGAAACACTCTAGTAGTCCTGAAATGAGCTTTTTTTCCCCCTGATATTTTAGTTCAGCTATTAAATCAAAAAGATCATTACTCCCACAGTTCTACCTACAATATCATTTAGAACAACTGTGTTGCATTAAACTCATACATTGCACTCACTCAAACAATCCATACTATAGCAGCTGAAAGGAAGTGGCCTGAAGCAAGACCCCAAAATAAAACTTAGCAGCTGGACTCTATTCCTGAACTAAAACACCAACAGTATTTCAACAATAATCATGCAAAAGCTCATTCGCTGTCATATAGATGTATGATTTTGAACTATAAAAGTCCCCCATAGCATTGCAAGGTGCTGATCTTTCAAGATAGCCTTTGTCCTGCATTCTCTTTAGGGTTGTTCTGTGTTCTTGAACATAAGTGAACACCCTAGTCAGAAAACCATATACCCATCTCTCTGACATGGGGAAAAATGGGTAAGGCAGGATGACATGAGGTAAGTCCTCACCAGACAATGATGGATTTGAAGCATGGGCTGCAGGACTAGGTCACTGTGTGGAATTAAAAGTATCTATATTTAACAGTGGTATTTTAATATTTACTGTCATCTTTTTCTGTAACTCTAGCTTGAATAACAATTCAGTGGGAAGGAGTGGAGAGGGGGAAGGGGGAGGGGGAAAGGCTTGTGGTCCTGTTTCAATGGTTTACCTAGCCCCCAACACCTCAACGTTTTTAAAAATGCTTAGTCTAGCAAGTCTATCTGAAATACATACTCCTCCTGACAACAATAAATTAACACATTTTTATCTGTAAATCATCTCAGATATTCAGATGATGAGCAAGTTCTTGCAGTTTCATTTCTGCTTATCCTTGCAGGCTCTTGAATTACTCTGAAGCCACCAGCATTTCTAAAAGCAAGACACATTGATTTCCTCATTATATTAGGAAATGGCAAGTTAAGCAAATTTCAGAACTCTTTTCAAACTCCAGAGTCTGTTCAGAAGTGATAAGACAAGACATCATATTCGACTCTGTAAGCTTTTGTGTTAAGACAGTCCTCAGCAAAAGTATTTCTGTCCTAAGGAAAAATGTACTGTTTTTCCTCTTCTAGTAGGAAGGGGAAAGGGAGGAAAGAACCTTCAAATTCTAATTCATTTACTGTAGCTGCTTTACTTGCTTTTTCTATACAGGAAAAACAGAGAATTTTTTATGCTAAAATTAACTTTACACCACAACCCACCATGCAAAATTGTCCTAACCTGAACCATGCTTATCAAAGGCATGCAGGAAAAATAATAAAAAAAGGAATTTTAAGATCATGAAGGCAAATAACCCCTATTCACAAAAGAGAGAGGCCATACTTTTTCCCCAGTAAAATCTCCTAAAAATGAGGGTGTGCAAATCACTTCAGGAGCAGAAGTGTATCCACTCAACAAATGGGTTACAGTATCTTCATTTATTTTATTATTTATTATCTACTAAACAAACAATAATTACTACTCACATTACATGTCAGTACTCCATCACATGCTCTTATCAAGTCAATAATAAAAAGTAAACATTTACCAGAACTCACTACGCTATGACGCTTGATATATGACAGGTTGCAACTTTCCTATTTCTCAGGGGTAGCCCCAGACAGGTGATTCTTATAGAAATGTCATGATACCATTGTGGAATTCTTCCCCCTGACAATGGTAGAGACACAGAAGAATGGAATCCACTCTAATTTCATGGCTCAAATCCATCCTCAGAATGATTCATCGATTCATAGACATTAGGGCTGGAAGGGACCTCGGAAGATCATCGAGTCCAGCCCCTTGCCCCAGGCAGGAAGTCAGCAGGGGTCAAAGGATCCCAGCAAGATAAACATCCAAACATCTCTTGAAGGCATTCAAAGTAGGTGCTTGAACCACCTCCGGTGGCAGTCTATTCCAAACCTTGGGGGCTCAGACAGTAAAGAAGTTTTTCCTTATGTCCAGCCTGAAACGGTCATGGAGGAGTTTGTGACCATTCGATCTTTTCATCCCTTGGGGTGCTCTGGTGATCAGATGTTCCCCCAGATCCTGGTGAGCACCCCTGATAAACTTAGAGGTGGCCACTAGGTCACCCCTGATCCTGTGCTTTTCCAGGCTGAAGAGTCCCATGGCTCTCAGCCTCTCATCATAAGGTCTGTTTTCCTGACCTTTGATCATGTGCATGGCTCTCCTCTGGACTCTCTCAAGCTTCTCCACATCCTTCTTGAATTGTGGAGCCCAAAACTGGATGCGGTACTCCAGCTGTGGCCTCACCAAGGCCAAGTACAACGGGAGAATGATGTCCCACGATTTGCTTGAGAAACATCTATGGATGCAAGCCAGCATTTTGATCACTTTACTAGCCACAGCATCACATTGATGGCTCATGTAAATCTTGTGGTCAATGATGACCCCCCAAGTCCCTTTCATCTGTAGTGCTAGCCAGCATAGCACTGCCGAGTCTATAAGTATGCTGCAGGATTTTCCCCCCAATGTGGAGAACCGTGCATTTTTCAGTGTTAAACACCATCGGGTTCTCATCCGCCCATTTCCTGAGCCTGTCAAGGTCAGCCTGGATCACCCTCCTTTCCTCAGGTGTGGACGCTTTACCCCAAAGTTTGGTGTCGTCAGCAAACTTGGCCAGTCCACTTCTGCTACTGGTGTCCACATGATTAATGAAGATGTTGGGAGGAGAAGGGATGGGATGGCCTCCACCTCTCTCCACTGGGGAGGAGGCTCTTTTCAGTCAGACTGGCTGACCTGCTCCACCGGGCTTTAAACTAAGCCCGCCAGGGGACAAGGGGGACTACCGCCACTGCTGGCCCACTGAGTAACTCTTGCAAAGCCAGCAGGCCAAGGTGTTTAAGGGAGCCCACCCCGTCTCGGCCCTGGAAAAAATGATAGGCGAGGCAAGTATCCCGAAGGGGACACTTGCCTGCCAGTAAACAAATGACAGAAGTTTGGGGAATAAACAGGAGGAACTTGTCCTCCTGCTTAACGCAAATAATTATGATGTCATAGGGATAACAGAGACCTGGTGGGACTTCACCCATGAATGGACCATGGGTATAGATGGCTATACCCTGTATGGGAGAGATCGAGGGGATGAAAGGGGCAGGGGTGTAGCTGTCTATGTTAAGGAGAGCTACTCATCCCTGCAAGCTGATATTAGTGACCAGGGTGGACAGCTGGAGATCCTCTGGATTAAAATCCATTGGGAACACAGCACAGGGGACATGATGGTGGGAGTCTACTACAGACCTCCCACCCAAAGTCAAGAGCTTGACCAGGAGTTTGCCAGGGAATTGGCTGAGGACACATGCTACAGGCCCATGGTTGTCATGGGAGACTTCAACTACCCAGACATTTCATGGGAAGAATGCTCGGCTAAATCCGAGTGGTCACAAAGCTTCCTCTCATGCGTGGATGACCTCTATCTGACACAAGAGGTCTATGGGCCAATGAGAGGGAAAATGCTGCTCTACCTGGTACTGGCAACTGGGTATGACCTAATCAGTGACCTAATGATCGACAGGAAGCTGGGTGACAGTGACCACGAGCTGATCACTTTCACCATCCCCTGTAAAGCTGGCAAATCAGTCAGCAATACAGAAGTCCTTGACTTCAGGAAAGCTGACTTTGACAAGCTCAGGAGGCTTGTCGGTGAGGCCCTAAGGGGCCATGATTCCAAGGGGAGGGGAGTTCAGGAAGAGTGGTTGCTCCTTAAGGGAGAGATCCTCAATGCACAAACTAAGGCTATTCCATCTCGGAGGAAAGACAGCAAAAGGGCACAGCAGCTCTCTTGGCTCTCCAGGGAACTAGCGGACCTCCTGCAGCTAAAAAGAAAGGCCTACAAAGGATGGAGGTTGGGAACCACCTCCAAGGAGGAATATTCCACACTGGTCCGGTCCTGCAAGGAGCGAACAAGGAAAGCCAAGGCTGAGACAGAACTCCAACTAGCTATAAGTATCAAGGACAATAAAAAGCCATTTTTTAGATATGTGGGGAGCCAGAGGAAAAGCAATGGCAACATTGGACCCCTGCTAAACCAGAAGGTACAACTGATGACTGACGCCCAGGAAAAAGCCAACCTATTAAATGGGTACTTTGCGTCAGTCTTTCATCAGTTCCACGGGACACCCCTGCCCATTACAGGACAGGGAGGCCTGGGTGAGGGAGATTCCCTGCCCTCCATCAATGTTGACCTCGTGAAGGAACACCTTGAGAGGCTGGATACCTTCAAGGCAGCTGGCCCTGACAATCTACACCACAGGGTACTCAAGGAGCTGGCTAGCATCATAGCCCAGCCACTGGCATGGATCCTTGAGAACTCCTGGTGCTCTGGTGAAGTGCCTGATGATTGGAAGAAGGACAATGTGGTGCCTATCTTCAAGAAATGGAGGAAAGTGGATCCACCAAACTATAGGCCCATCAGCCTGACCTCTATCCTGGGGAAGGTCTTAGAAAAGATTATTGAGGGATAGCCAGCATGGGTTTGTTGTGGGTAGGTCTTGCCTGACCAATCTTATTTCCTTCTACGACGAGGTGACCTATCACCTGGACAAGGGACAAGAGGTTGATGTCATATATCTTGACTTCAGAAAAGCCTTCGATCTGGTATCTCATGATCACCTCTTGACAAAACTGGCCAACTGTGGCCTCAGGTCCACCACAACCTACTGGCTGGGGAATTGGCTCTGTAGTCGGACCCAGAAGGTGGTGTTTGATAGAATTCAATTGTCATGGTGCCCTGTGACCAGTGGGGTCCCCCAAGGCTCTGTCCTTGGACCTATATTGTTCAACATCTTCATTAATGATGTGGACATTGGAGTCAGAAGTGGACTGACCAAGCTTGCCAATGATACCAAACTCTGGGGTAAAGCATCCACACCTGATGACAGGAGGGTGATCCATGCTGACCTTGACAGGCTCAGGAAATGGGCAGATGAGAACATGATGGTGTTTAACACCGAAAAATGAAAGGTTCTCCATCTTGGGAGGAAAAACCTGCAACATCCTTATAGACTCAGGAGTGCTACACTGGTTAGCACTACAGATGAAAGGGACTTGGGGGTCATCATTGACCACAAGATGAACATGAGCCTTCAGTGTGATGCTGCAGCTAGTAAAGCAAGCAAAATGCTGGCATGCATCCATAGATGCTTCTCAAGCAAATCGTAGGACGTCATTCTCCTGTTGTACTTGGCCTTGGTGAGGCCACAGCTGGAGTACTGCATCCAGTTTTGGACTCCACAATTCAAAAAGGATGTGGAGAAGCTTGAGAGAGTCCCAAGAAGAGCCACGTGCATGGTCAGAGGTCAGGAAAACAGACCTTACGATGACAGGCTGAGAGCTCTGGGACTCTTTAGCCTAGAAAAGTGCAGGCTCAGAGGTGATCTGATGGCCACCTATAAGTTTATTAGGGGTGTTCACCAGGATCTGGGGGAATGATTGTTCACCAGAGCACCCCAGGGGATGACAGGGTCGAATGGTTATAAACTCCTGTAAGACTGTTTCAGGCTGGACAGAAGAAAGAATTTCTTCACTGTCTGAGCCCCCAAGGTCTAGAATAGCCTGCCACCAGAGTTGGTTCAAACACCAACATTGAATGCCTTCAAGAGAAATTTGGATGCTTATCTTGCTGGGATCCTATGACCCCAGCTGACTTCCTGCCCCTGAGGCAGGGGGCTGGACTCGATGATCTTCTAAGGTCCCTTCCAGCCCTAATCTCTATGAAATCCTTGAACTCTATATTGAATAGTATAGGCCCAAGGACAGAGCCCTGAGGGACCCCACTGGTCACAGCGCACCACGATGATTGACTTCCATCAACCACTCTGGGTCTGACCATGGAGCCAATTCCCTAGCCAGTGGATGATGCTGAAGCCGGGGCTGCAGTTAGCCAGTTTTGCTAAGAGAAAAATAGATGAGGTTGGATGCCAGGAATCCTATCTTTCTATATTCTTTAACACAGAGCTAGCTAACTTAGGCATGGCCAGGGGCTGCACACCACACTGCTGCACACTGCAGGGGCACTGCTTCCCCCCTTCCTCTCCCCTGCCTCCCCAAAACTTCCCCCACCATGCAGGTTGAGCCTGTGGATTGCAGCATCCCTCAGTCCCCACCACCCTCCAGCTGCATATGAATTCCCACTCCCAGCCATGTGGGCTGCACAGGCAACAGCCCAACTCCACAGCAGTGGGAAAGGGGGCCCATAGGCCAGCTGTTAATAGCATGTTAACTGACCTCAAGGCTATTTTTTAAAATTGAAAACCATTCACCAAATTCCAATTCAAATTGTCAATGGTCTGGGTTAACTAAACATTTTACTACCTGAAGTGTATTTATTCCTACATGTATTTACTGCAGAACGACTTTTTTGACACAAGTAAAAACTTCTTTACAAGTCAAGTGCCAAGGGTTTGGAACAGGCTCCCCACAGAGGTGGTACAGTCACCCACCCTGGCGATCTTCAAGAGGCATCTTGATGCCCATCTTGCTGGGGTCATCTGATCCCAGCAGTCTTTCCTGCCCAAGTGTAGGGGGACTGGACTTGATGATTTGTAAGGTCCCTTCCAGACCCTAAAAACTATGAAACTATGAAACTGCCCAGTTATAGTCCATAACTAGTGTAGGAATTTGCAGAGACTAGATCTTCAAAATATTAGCCTAATGACTGCAGAGCTGCTTAAGTTTTGACCCTCTTCCATCCCTTCCCACAAACAGCTATGAAGAAATGACAAAAACAAAGACTAGATGAAACTATGGAAATAATACCATATGTTTTAGCATCTCTCCCTATGGCCTGAAGAGCTAAAAGACAGAATTTACTGCAGTTCTTCTGTAACCTTCATGTATGAGTGAACTTCATGCTTAGCACAACCTGTCTACAACCTACAAACATTCTGAAGCACGTCACATTATTGGGAACATGTGAATAATATTTATGAAGTAGGAAATACGAATAATTGTTTGTGGAGTACACACATACACTCACACACAATCACACACACACACTTACTGGAAGATAAGATGACCCTGAATATAAGATGACCCCCAATAATTAGATTTTATACATGAAAATTTATAAATTTGTTATAATTTTCCAGGTATGGAATCTAATTATTAGAGATTTGCTTTGAATTCTGCCCCCTTCCATTGCTACAGCAGGGAAAATAAACCTGGAGTGTCAAGTAGCCCCTTTGCTCTCTGCCCCACAAACTTCTTCCATCCTGCAGTCCCTTCTCCCTCTCCTTACTATCAGACCCTACTCTCCCTGAGTACATAGAAGTAAAGGGGAAATTTGAAAATACTAATCTTGAAATAAACATACCTGTAGTAATCTGCATATAGTACCCACAGACTTAGTTCATCCAGAATTGACACATTTTACCTTTTTTTTTTAAACTGGTTCAAGTTTAAGCACAAGTACTTCATAAGCATCACTTTTGAACCTACTTATACATAGTACAAACAATGCATGATATTAGCCCAAAGCCAACAGGCTCATGATTTACCATGTAGTTCATTAGGCTAGGCCCCAGTAGAGCCAACAGCATTTCAAGACATGGTGACCCCATAGCTCAGCACTTCTCTGTATGTTTGTGTACTCCAGATACTCCCCACAGAGGAGCCATGTGCTAAGTAGTCATTGTCATCATCATCCCCCCCCCCCCCCCCGACTAGAATAGGGATTTATTTGTATGAGTCTTGGGATCTTCTAAAATTTTACATGTAGATGAGGTATAGGGCAGCTTGGTGTGTGTCTTTCTCATTAAGGGTCGGGCAACACTAATTAAATAGATTTTATAGATTTTTAGGGTCGGAAGGGACCTCAGTAGATCATCAAGTCTGCCACCCCCCCGCTCCCTCCCCCTGCCCCCTGCCCTGGGCAGGAAAGAACGCTGGGGTCAGATGACCCCAGCTAGCTGCTTGTCTAGTCTCCTGTTAAAGACCTCCAAGGTAAGGGAGAGTATCACCTCCCTTAGAAGTCCATGTTCCATCATATAGATGTATAATTTTGAACTATAAATGTCCCCATAATCATGTGTCAGGCTGAGAAAGAGGGCAACAGAGGGATTCTGGGTGAATCGTTTGGGGCCCTGTTTGGTGATGCTTGCCAGACAGTTAAGGCTGGTGAAGAAACAGATCTGGGAAACAGGAATGGGAAAGAAAGGCATAGCTCAGCTGTGGGAGTAAAGAGGAAGTAAAAGTGTATACATTGTAGTGGCACACTATGACTTGAAAAAGAATTGGCACTGAAGGGGGCTGTACTCAATGGGCACTACTATAAATCCTATTCAAAAGGACTGTACTGACCTATCTTTGTGGTACATTCCCACCCTTGTAGTAGGTCCCTCACTAATGACTTTGTGTACTGGAAGGTGCACCCATGTCTGCTTGAGCATCTCATAATTAGCTTCCCAAAGGTCAGCTTCCAGGAGTTAGCCTGCCATTAGTAGCCCCACCACATTGCCATCAGTCTCTCCAATCAAATGCAGTTTATGATCATACCCAGGACAATTTTGTTCTCACTGCAAATAAATATACACACATACACATATGGAGACATATAACATATTTACTTGAATACAAGACAAAGTTGTTTCCGCAATCAGCGTGGGGGGGAGGAGTTCCTCATGTTACATTCACATATAAGGAAACTTCATTAAAGACATTGTCTGCTATTAAACTGCTTCCAAAAACAGCATATGCCTAGTAATGGAAACTATCTATGAATCTGATTAAATATAGCGAATATAGCAAATACCGAGCATGACTATAAAACATATGGTCAATATATACATTAGGCAAACATGCTAATGGGAACCTATCACAATTTTTTTTTAATTTTTATTTTTAAGGAACAATTTTCATGTCCTAGGTCAAATTAGCCAGATCAGGTCCAAATCCGTTTGAATCGCTCAGGAACCATATGTGGCCCTGCTACCGGCAAGTATCCTCCACCCCAGCCTGAGGCTTCAGATACCTCCAAATCCTTTGGCAGGCATCCTATGTGCAGGCCCAAGCCCAGAGGCTTGGGGTTCAGATGCCTCCAAGTTTCGCTTGCCCTTAGCCATATGGCCACAGGAGCAAGGTAAGGAGGAGTCTCCCATTTCCATAAAATCAGAGTGTCTAGACCTCTTACACATACACCATAATCCAGAGGATTGCTAGTTGCCTGGTGTGTGTGTGTGTGTGTATTTTTGCATGTGCACCTATATATAGTTGTATATATATACATACTGCTAAGTTTATCCTGATACAGAAATATGTCTGAAATCAATTTTAAATTAATCAGAGAGGATCTGGCTTAATTGTGGAAGCACCAATTTTTTGATAACTTGACTCCTAAAAGCACACTTGAAATCCCTCTTAGTAAGGGGTAGCTTACCACGTATCTGGAGTAGGGAAACTAAGTACCATGTGGTCTCTTGGTCTTTGGCCAAGTTCCCACAGTTCCCAGATAATATAATTTTTACTCTCTAGTTGTCTATCACAAATGCATTTTAATAAATAATAAAAAAAACACATGTATATATTCACATTGATTTACTGAATAAAATATGTGCTGCTGTTAAGAGCCCAGATTGTTGCACACAGAGTAGTAGAAGGACGTAGAGAGGAAATGCCTTATATTTTATACAGATGCCTTATATTTTAAACAGAGAATGTATGTAGTTTATCTCAAATGTTTAGTCTTACAGGATCAGGATATATTGACCTCTGCTCTTGGAGACTTTTGGATGAGATACATAAAAATGAAATGCCTCCCACAATATTAGTTGTATAGGAAGAATGCTGAGTTGACAAGGAGGGAGATCAAATCCCAAAGTTAGAAATCTAATAGATTAGCTAAAGTAGAAACAACAGTAGCTCCATTGGAAGATGTTTCTCCTACATGTACATACCAAGTCATTAAATCTTAAGGGTGCCATTTTGCAGGATAGAAATGCCAAAGGCTGGTAAAACATAACTGTAATTTATAGAATTATAAATTAAAAGAAGGTTGTGAGTGATCTGAAAGGTCAAAGGAATAAAAAAGGAAGGTCTTCTGAGAGCCATATGTTTTAGAACCATGGGAGGAAATTCTGCACATCAAGCAAAAAAAGGCCAAATATGTCATTATTATCCATTTTTTTCATTTGATAAACTGTCCTTTCATTCTTGATTCATGAAGTGAAAAAATTGGTGCGTTTCCCCTTGATTTTTTTGTAGGTGTCACCTTATGGTGAAAGCCCATTTGCAAAAATGAAAACTGCTTTTTTAAGCATGTTTATTCTCTCCTTCATTAAAAAGAAAAAATACCCAAAGCCCTCATGGGTTTCCTAGTACTTGGTACAGGTATAAACAGAGCAGATCAAATAATAACATACAAACACTTCAGTGCCCTGAGTTTCAAAGCTTTTGTAAATAAAATCACAATTTTAGTTCATTGTGAATTGATGCTTCCTATTATTTATTATCACAAGAGTATTTTTTCTTCAGATAGCTGATAGTTATTTACTAAGATATATGCTGATCCCAAAAGTTTTACCAGTTTTAGCTTTAAGTGATGATGCATCACAAAATCCATACTGAAAACACTCTTCTATTTAAAAAAAACGAAATGTTGATCAGACAGTCTCAGCACTTCCTTTTATGCCTATGAGTTGTCCTACTGAAATCAGCAGTCTGTGACCATCTCATCTACTAAAATACATAACATTAAGCATGTACATTAGTTCCTACAGGATTGAAGTTGTAGTGAGGGAGCTGAAGTATACCATACAAATAACAGAGCAAATTGTAAAAGCAAAAAGGTCATAAACAAGCTACTCTGTAAAAGTTATTCATTCCAGAAATAATTACGAACAGTAGGAATATCAGGACTAGCCTGAAGTCGATTCATTACCAAGAAAATGAGAGCAAAATAAGAATAATTCTTATTTATAATGTATGGCTTGACAGGAACTAGTGACAAAGACCATGTGAAATGTCTCACGAGAGTTTTCTGTTCTTGATTTTCATTTTGCCATTTAGAAGCTCCTGGCTATCTTGGCTAGCTAGTGATATTTGTATATTTGTTCTTTAAAGATATTGGGGGCAGGGGAGGAAAGAACAGCGATAAACCTGAGTATCCTTGATGTAAAGTTGTCAACATTTAATACATTGGAACAGCTGATAAAGGCAAATGGAAGAGTCATAGTGCTAGGTTACATGGAAGTGCTACATTACTCTTGGTGAATTATTTTTTATTTCTTCTCTGAAGTTCCTGGGAAATGGAAAATACCTGCCTTATGAGTTGTTCGATATTAAATTGCCTTCTTTTCTTCCTACCTCCTTTGGCTGAAGAACATGACTCCCTACTTCATTATGCAATATCTAGCATAAGTTCTAAAACTGTAGATGCCTACTATCGAACATACGCCTCCATTACTTATTTATGCTCATTGCTCAAATGGGACCATGCTGGTTTACTGCTTTGAGGGGTCTTAATGAATAATGGCTCCAAGAGCACAGTAATAAGTAATCCACTTCAATAGCAAGTGTTTATGAGGTCAGGCCTACACAATGTTCCTTGGGTCAAGAACAATACCTTCATTTCTTTTTCTGAAGTATCAAGCACACCTAAGTACACTTACTGATAGCATTACCTATGCTATTATTAACAACAAATATAATTATAAATATTATAAAGTAGTGTATTTTAATCCCAGGAGGGGGTGTGTGTGTGTGTAGAGATACACACACATGCACACACTCAGGCTAACGTGTGTATATATAAATATGAGCAAATACTAAATGTTAGGGGTGTGCGAAACTTCGGTCACCGATTCAATTCAGAGAAGATTCAGCCCAATTCAGAGTCCAAAACAGTGAATCCAGATTGAATTGGAAGACCAAAAAACCCTTTTCATCGATTCGGAAAAAATTCAGGAAAAGATTCGGAGATTCAGAAGGCAGTCTTTCAGGGGAACAGAAACTGAGAAGGGGAGGGGAAGCAGGGTGAGAAAGACTGACATCTGTAGCTGGTCAGTGACTGTGATCTTTCTCTGAGTCCCCTTCCAATCACAGTACTCTGTGCGAGGGACGTAGAAACTGCATATAAGCCTCAGTCTGCAGCCTTTCTGTTCCTTTTGTGAGCTGTTTCTTCCTGAGCAAAAGAGGGGCAGGTGGCTGGCCCAAAAACAGGTGGGTGGACAGAGATCTAACTGGCACCAGGAAGGACCCCTGTTACAGGCTACCATCCCTGCTGTTTTCATCTAAATCTGCCTTAACACACACAAGTGACACGAGTTTTGCTTTCAGCAGTTTGATGTGCAGTTTCCCAGAAACTCCTGCACTTATCTCCTTGAAACTTGGCAGGCTTAATGCCCTTAGAAGAGGCTACCATCCCTGTCATCTTCATCCAGATCTGCCAAAACATGACAAAGTTATAGGTATTTCAGTGATTCCCTATGCCAAATCACTGAATATCTCCGAATCAGCGCTGAATCTTCCGAAGCCAATTTGGCCTAATCAATTTGGGATGGTAATCCAAATCTCCGAATTGCATTGCTGTCCTCTGAATTGGCTGAATCAGAATCCAAATCGAATACTTCCCTATTCACATGGGCCTACTAAATATTATAAATATATAACAACAATTAGTTATATTATGGGTTTGATTCTGCACTTACTTGATGGACAGCCTTATCTTGAATAAGAAATTTAGAAAGAGATCCTAAGCAGTATCTGTCTAACTGTTCTTGGAGTGCACTAGCTAATTTGCTGAGTGGCCATAGTTTTAATAAGGCAAATTCCAGGAGTGATATGTGCAGGTAAATCAGAAATAATTTCTATATCCAACAGGATGCACACTAATATTATTATCAGAGCCAAGCTTCTTCCAGCAGGTAGTTAAACTCCAAATCATGATATGCCAATGCTCATAATTATGCTGCATCTCTCTCAGATGTCTGCTTTATCAGCTCACTATTGATCTCTACAGAAACTGAGTTAAGGAAAGAATTATCTTCACCCCTGAAGTAGGAAATAGCTGTCAAAAGGGGGAAAAAAGAAAAGGAAAAGAAATATTGGCATAAGTTGGGGGGAAAATTTAGTTTCACTCATTTTATCCTCTGACTGCATAGGAAGCATTTATGTTCTAAGAAAATAAACGAATTCTAGCTTTATGCCTGTAGATTTATATTTTTTCTCAGAAGAGAGAAACAAAATCACTTTAGCTTATAAAAAAACCCTAGGCTAACATAAATTTGTTGTTTTTCCCTGCCCTTTTTTGTTGTTGTTACGGCTGTATTTCAACTCATTATTCCAATTTTTCTAATAAAATTCCAGTTATATAATTAGAACTAATTATTGAAAAAAAGCAGGGAAGGGACTTCAATGCACAGCTGTTAATCTAGTCTTCTTCAAATAGTAATTGACTTGGAATAGAAACAATCTAAGCCAGGAGATTCCACCCCTGTCACAGACAGGGATCAATATCATCAGAACTAACATAAGCTTACTGCATTTTAAGAAATGAATCTCAGCCCCTACAGTTTCCTTTTGGGCTATTCTAGGGATACCATGGGGCCATAAACCTGAATTCATGCCCATCTCCCTTGCAGCAGCTTGGGGAAATGGGTGTGACTGTAGTGCTTGCCGTACCCTGGCATTCTCTGACTGTTATAATGGTCCTCTGGGATCGTTTGCTGCAGCTAAACAAGTTCTCAGGTTGTTCTAAATTGCACTAGGGGTTAACCCTGATGATGGGCATCTTCAACATAAAAAGCCTTATATGTGGCATAGAATCACTTTTGCTTTCTTCTTCTCCCCCAGTTCCACTTACAGCAAATACAATTCAGCAACTCAGGAGGGCTCAATCTTAAATCCCATTATGTTATTGTTACCTCTTACAATTAACATGTTTTGTCATATGTTCATCATATGTACCAATTTATCTAAATGCATCCGAAATGTGGGTGGAACTTAGTCTGCCACAGAGCAAAATGGAATGAATACAATAAATTAAGCATAATGAAATAAGTAAAATATAGCCACAGACAATTGTATCCAGTAATTGAGGGCTTTATGAGGTGCTTTTCAGCAAAAATGCAGCCCTATTGTATATTTGTTATTGGAAATCTCTTAGAGATTCAGGGCAAAGAGTTTGAGACCTGCCAATAAATCACAAATCAGAGCTGAGTCTCCTTGTTAATGATAATAGTCCTTATTCTAATTCCATTCCTTAGGTAATAGGAAAATGCAGAAGGAAAAAATTTACATATCAATAAGCCCTGTGGATGTACATGGCCTCCTGGAAGTTGCATTTAGGTTAGGGTTTGAGATGACACCCAAGAAATGTGTAATGCTGTGTGGTACAAATCCCAACTCTGCAAGGACTCTCTGCATAGTGAACGCCAACACCAGTGAGGTCATGCAGGATAGGGTGAGTCTGACACTATACAGCACGTGTTGGCATATTTGACACAGGATGGAAACACCACTTACTGATAAAAAACCTACTCCTTTATGCTTCTATTTCTGCTGAGGGCTTTTTTTTTCAGGATCTTCTGTTTCATCTCTCCATTGCTCTGAGGGACTCACTGAGGTTTCTTTGACTGTGCTTTCCTACCAGTGTCTCAGTTTTGTCCTCCCTCAGTTTAGAAAGTTCTGCTGTTGGTAGAGAGCACTAGACACAGGCATAGAAAGATTATGTGGGCTTTGATTCTTCAAAAGGCACATGGTCCCGTGAAAAACAAGTGCGTCAAAATTCCAGACCTGACCGTCATTAACATGAACCAAAATCTGACTTGATGTAAGAACCTGCTTTAAATCTGAATCAAGATTCAAATCTAGGCAACTGTTAATTCCAAATAAAAGTCACCTTTCTGAAGGGACAGCAACTGTTTTTTTTTAATATAGCTATGAGGAACTGAAACTTGTTTAGAGATGGGAATAAGCCCTTAGCTATTTTGTTTCTAGCCTAACAAATTAAGTCATGGCTGGATGCTGGTTGTATGTAAAATTCTTCTTTCTTATATTTTACTTCAAACTCATACTTTATGGGATAGTTTAGCAACTCAAACCCAGATGCTCCTATTAAGAATCTCAAGAAATAAAATAACCAATGTTGAGGTTTTACTTCTTATAAAAACATATAATTGCATTTCATCAAAATAAAAGAAAGGCTAGCTATCATATTGAGCCACTATTATCACTATTGTCATTGGCCAATAACCAGAACAGATATCTGAAAAACTTGAGTACAGAACAGTACTCTGTTGCATTTTCTTTAAATCTCACACTTGCTTTCTAATTCTAATCAGCGAGTGCTTGATCCTTGCATCCATTTCGGAGTACAGTAATATGAATAAAGAAGAGCTACATGGAGGGTCATTTAATTTGCAAGACATACAGTTTAGTTAGAATCTGTTCTTGGCTTTTGCTCAGTTGCTGAATCTTGTCTTTTCTACCTTCTTTGTTCCCATACTGCCCTTGAAGTGATCTCTAATGAAATGCAGCAGCCTTACTCCCAAAGGAGATTGATTATTCTGCAGCTTCACACTCATTTAGATCTTCCTGTTCGGCTAAAGGGATAGGAGTTGATTATTTGTACCACTGTCCACACTATTCTGCTATTCCCTGTTCAAGTACCTCACCAGATACTATATAAAATATGATCTTAATGAAAAGCACTTCTTTCTAAAAAGTAACCCCTTTACTTCCCTTGACAGAAATGTCATAACAATGAGAAACCACAATACCTCATGGAGAAAGGTATCTTTTATTCATGTTATTAAACTTAAGAAATGGGTACCAAGGAATTAATAACAAGATCACTGGCAGGATTAGGAATTCACATTGTTTCTAAACTGTGGGCGCATCTTCAAGAGACAACGCGCAATAGACTAATTATAGCGTGCAGTAGCGTGCCATAGCAAAAGCTGTGCTAATGTGCAGTAGAATTAGTCTACTGCACAGTAAGTATCACAAAAAGACTATGCAGTAAAGCCAGTTACTGTGCATTGAGTTTGTACCTCAGATTAGAGGTACTAAACTTAATACTCAGAAACACCGGTGCATTAATGTATGTGTATATGCACCCTGTAAGACCAATCTTTTACTTCCACTGACTTGACAGGGAGGGAAAAAATCAGGCCGTAAACAGCAATCACACTCCATACCTGAAAAGGGAAAAGGACTGAAGCTTTATAGAAAGGAAAACATTAATAAGAATATTTAAGAATTAAACTGCTGTCACTGTAGTTCCAATAACACTTTGCTGGGACTCTGCAGTTTGGTGATTCAATTATAATATGACTGAGAAATGAAGAGAAGTTAAAGTAACTGGACAGAATGAAAGGACCAACAATGAAAAAGTGTCAGGGAAAAACACCAATATTCTGTTAGGGGGAACTCATTACAGTGGAAGTGCATTGAGGTAAACAGGAAGACAAGAAAAGCAACATTTGGTGGAGGGGAGAAAAGGGAGTTGGGAGCTAAGCCCCTGACACACAAAGTATTTACACGCCAAACTCTTATTGATTTCAACAGAGGTTACACACTTTTTAAAATCTGGCTCTAGTTCTGCTAGTTACCATGTAAAAAGTGATCCTCTAAAAGACCTGGGGGGTCTTTAAGAGGAGGCAAGACATACACATGGCTGTGTTCATCTAACCTCAGCACTCTTTCCTGCCCAGGGCAGAGGGTCGGACTTGATGATCTACTGAGGTGCCTTCCAACCCTAACATCTATGAATCTATAAAAGCACTTATATAGATGTCTTACATTTTATTTAATCTATTGATTTATTTATTTGATTTCTATGCAACCTTCCCTAAAAAAGTTTCAGGACAGCTTCTAATCAAAACAGATAAAATAATAAAACAATGATAAAAGCAGTTCAAAAGACTATCCTAAAGCTTAACCCTATGTGTCAAAAACCTGCCCAAATAAAAGTCTGAAAGTTTTTGAAGAGACTAATAGTAAATATTTGCTATTATTTACTATGTACATAGTTCTACTGAAATGCATTTTGCTTTATAGATCTGAAAATGTAGATGTGTCAACTCTTAAGTCCTGTGCAGTCTAGTGGTGGGAGAAAGGGAAGTATTGGCTATAAAAAATTATTCTAGTATAGAATTCACCTATGTTTGGGGTTATTTTCTATAGAAGGTGAACTTCTTACTTTGTTTTGATTTATGTGATATTTAGGATGGAGGTAAATTGAACGTATTGTGTGAGTCTTTGTCTCAGGGATATCTAAAGCCATCAAAATCCTCAGGATCAATTATTTCTTGATTATGTAGAGATAATAGATGGTGTACATTATTCTATATATTATGGCTGACTGTCCTTTCTAACAATTTATTAGTTATTTTTAGCGTGGGTGTGAAACTAGGTGGAAGCTTTATGAATTTGGTTCAATACGGTCAGTTGTTGCACTCCTAGTAAAGCCTAGAATACCCTTTGCCACCTCATATAATTCCCAAAATATTCTTTCAAAGCAGATATTGATGTTTTCCAGCATCATTAACTCTTTGCCATCTGCTGCCTTGATGGCATTGCAATGAAGAGTCAGGGATTTAGGATACTTCTTGTCAGCATCAAAGATTTCCTTTTAAACTTCTTTACCATGCTACTCTAATTCTATGCTCTTTTCTATTGATGGATTCTTTCTTGCTTCACCTCATCAATTGTATTGCCCAATCAAACTCCCCACACTCCACTTGTTCAGTCTCACTGTGTGATATTTTCTTGATTTTTTTGTACTCATCAACTCTCCATGAGGCCTAATGCCTCATACATTACCCATGGCTGTTTCATTTATTTTCTTTTTGGCCTAGTTATATGAACCTCTCTAAGGTTAGCAACATTATTTGTTTCCTGCTTGATAATGTCTCAGATCACTTATAAATAAATGTCCAGCAATTGTCATTGATCCATTCCTGGTAGAAACTGGACAAGTCTATCTTTCTTATATGTTATGCTTCACTTAGTTGTAATATTCGACACAATTTTTCTGGTAGGTATGTAGTCCCACAGACATGACATGGGAACTTGAAGGTATAGACCCATCATGTGATTTTAGGTAAATTCTTAAACCTCTGAATTGTTAGATTGTTATTTTGTTGGCTATAACTGTTAGATTATATGTCTGAAAGCAGACTCCAACTTCTGCTTTCCCTGTATCCGCTGGCAATATCACAGGACCTGAGCAACACAAAACCCTTAACTTTACTAAACAGGAAACAGTTCATTTTCAGGGTTGTAAATATAAGTGGATTTATGAATTCACACCTAAAAAATCATATTTGTTTAATAATCAGGGATTAAGAAAACTATTTGTTTTTTCCTCTTTGAAAGAACTACTGAGGCATTGGTTGAGACAGAAATATTTAAGCACAATCCCTTATTTATGCTCAGGCCATTGGGCAGGTGTCTGTTGTGGTATTTTAAACATTTTTAATAAATAATAATTGTATTGAATGTAATGCAATTGTATTTCATATACTAAATAATAATATTTAATACAATAATAATTTACTGTTTGGCAAAACAGTTAAATGTATATAATCAGCAATGGATATGTTTAATGCCATGACCTAACTGAGAATACTATGATCCTGTGTTACTTGCTACAATGTTTATATACCCTTGGCATTCCGAAAATGAAAATTGCCACCTCACTGAAAATGGAGGTAGATAACTATAAAGATCAAGAGGAGATTTATGACAGGATTATCCATAATATGAATGATGCAGATATAGCTCTTGTCTCTGGTATGAAAAGTGATTAGCACCAGATATCAAAAGGAAAAACTTCTACCTAGATATAAAACATTCTACTGAGATGCTTAAAATAATTAAGACTGAAAAGTTTCTAAAGTAAATTGCAGAGAACACAGTCTGCTAACAAGTCTCAAAAGCATTTCTGGTGGAAAAGAAATCATTAACTAGATTATATCAGTATGTTTAGCATTAAAACATGTCAAAAAGCCTCTGCAGTGGCACAGAATTTCAAAATACCTGGATTAACTGAAATAATAAATAAGTACCTGAATATATTCTCTTAATTGCTCATCTGATAAAATGGTAATCTGTTTCAAGGCAAAATTGGACAAAATGAACATTATTAAATCAACATCTGCCAATGGCTAATTTTAATATACCAAAGATTCCCCTCGTCTCCCCCCCCCCCCACTTACTTAAATTTAGGAATAAAAATAGTGTCTCAGCCCTCATAGCTATGTTTCATAGATGTTGGCAGTGGGCACATCTACATGAGATGCTTTACTGCAAAGTAGCATAGTTTAATCCTAGGGCCACAGGAAGTGGGAACAGTTTGCTGCTAGGAGCAGCAAATCTGCTCCCACATCCCTGCGTGTGTAGACGCCTGCCTGGGAAGATTTACTCATGAGTAGTTTACTCACAAGCAAACTCATCTCTAATCAACTGCATGTGTGGATGTGCCCAGTGATCACTGAGAGTCCAATTCTTTACTATAGTTGAATATAGTGAAGACAGACACCACAGAAAGTTGGCTGAGGATTTTCCTAGCCCTATTTAAGTCAAGGTTAGTTCATGTCACTGGTGTGAAGTCCCAAGGACTGGAACTCAGAAGCTTCTCTTGATTTTATGTATTCTGTCAGAATTTTTGGCGCGCAAAACCAGGCTTCACATTGCATGAGAACAGAACTTCTGTGTTCAGATCATACTAGGAATACTGCAAGGAAGGCTTGCCTTTTTTGCAATGTTTCGGGGGTGTTGGTTGTAGCACTATTTTTCCAACTATTCAGTTGGTCTAATAAAAGATATCACATTAACCCAAATGACCATGTCTCTTTAACCCTTGTATATTTCTGCTTTCAGTCCTTGCTGGAATTCAGACATGGACAAATGAACATGCACACACAGAGCTGGATACTAACATTTTTGCTCCTATTGGGTAGCAATATCACTTTCGACAGAACTCTTTGTGGAGGGAAGTACTATTTAAAAAAATCAGAATTGGAACTAAAGCTAATACAAAGACAAAAATCCCTAAACTCTTCCAGACTTTGAAAAGAAAATGAGCTTTAATTGATAGCATCTTTTAATTTTTACTTTAATTGTATTCTCTTATCTAGTCTTAATTTGACTCGCCCATTTTCCTTCATATTGAGTTAGCCTCATTTGATTTTGTTTAGAAATGTCTTTATTTTCTTGTTTCTGTACATAAGAATCTTTCTCTGTTACTAAATGGTTCCATAAAACTATCACCAGTTCTCTAAAATAGTACTATTGAAGCTTCCTTTCTAGGGTGATTGTTTTGCTAGTTTCTCTCTCAAGGTCTTGTTTGTTGCTTAAATTATTCTACTCTCTTTATAATTTTAGAAGCCTCCTCTATGTCATTGTGAGTTCTCCATTTCTCAATTGAGGAAATAAAGACGAACTTCCTTAATCCTGCTCCAGAACTACGATTACTGTATTTTCTCGCATATAGTCCACGGGTTATATAAATTTTTACAAACATGACGGATGGGTGCAGGCTATACAAGGGTACAGGCTATGCAGAGCCATTTATGCAAAAACAAGTGTAACAGAAGTTAGTAAGTGCATTAATAATTGTTTGAATAGTATTTTCAGGTTATACAACATACTGGACGATGACGATACAATTGTTATAGCTGGTCCACACAGCACCGATGGAAAGAAGTTGAATTCATTAAATTGACTGAATTATAAATACAAATGTATATAGTTTTTTCAATTTATAAATAAAAGATATCGATTGTTAAATGTACCAGTATTTTTTAAACTGTTAATGTAGCTCAAAAAGTAAGTAAGATGCCAGATAGGAAAAGCAGGGAAGTGTTGCTTAACTACTGGCTAAAGCTGCACTATCACAACATTAATAGTAAAAAACTTATGCTACAAAATCACATTTTTTATTGCAAATGTTAAAACGATCTGTAATGAAAAGTAAAACATATAAATGTCTAAATAACATTCAAACCCAATTGGGCGCCTCTTCTTCTTCGCTGGCTAGAAAACCTTCAAAGTCGGTATTGTAACTTGATTCACCGAAATATGCATCTACAAAAGCAGCGTCGTCAAGTTCATCAGCGTAGTCTTCCGAATCGGTGTAGTCTGACTCCTCACCCAATGCGCCGTCCAGGATTCCGGCTTTAAAGAAGGCATTGATTATAGAGCTTGGTTTCACAGCTCTCCAGGCTGCAACAATCCAGTTACAAACTTCTGTATAGGTGGCTCGTCACTGTTTTCCAGATGGGGTGAATGAATGAACACCCTGGCTCATCCATTTTTCCCACTCCTTTCTCATGAAACATTTGAACAAATGGTTGACGGAGATATCCAATGGTTGGAGCTTACAGGTTAGTCCTCCAGGAATGACAGCAATATGCGCTCCAGCTTTATTTATTTGTTTCTGAACACTAGAGTGCTTATGCGCTGCCATCGCATAAAAAATTAGCAAAGATTTAGGCGCGAAAAACCCGCCTTGCTATGTTCGAAAACAGCGTTCTGTCCATTCTTTCATTATATCCTCATTCATCCACCCTTTCTTAGTGCAAATAACTGCAACTCCATTTGGGATCTTTTCTCGGGGCATTGTTACCCATTTGAAAATAACCATCGGTTTTAACTTTACACCACTCGTGGTGCACGCTAGCACGACGGTGAAATTTGTTCATTCATGGCCCTTTGTTGATATTGCAATCGTCTTTTTACCACGTTGATCAACTGTACGAGCTGCTGGGATGTCGAATGAAATCGGTACTTTGTCCATGTTAATTATGTCTGCAGGACATAAATTATGCACTCTGCACTCCTTACACACAAAATCGCGAAATTTTGTTAATTTTTCTTCCCAGTCATCTGGCAGTTTTTGCCCTACGGTAGTTTGTGAATGAACAGCTAAATTATTTCTCCACATAAATTTATGTACCCAATTGCATCCAACCCCAAAGTCTGTTATTTTCATCTCATTTGCCATCACGTGAGCCTTCTGTCGAATAGCAATGATTCACACAACTTTGTTGCTTTCTCACTGAGCAACAACCCACTCTTTCAGGTTAGCTTCTAGAGTTGGCCATTTACAATGCTTACCTCTGCGAGCGCGCTTTCTCGGATTCAGAGTTTCCAAAATGTCTTCTTCTTTTCGCCATTTCACACTGATTTTTCATCCACAGAGAATTCTCGACCAGCTGCGCGATTGCCGTGTTTCTTGGCGTAATCAATAACGGACAATTTGAAGTCGAATGTGTACAATTTTCTCTTGGGCATTTTCAAATGAAGTATGCAAGGGTAGGATTGAACCCTGCGGTAGTCATGTAATTACCCTGAGAATTGCGTAAGTCCAGATTTAAACGAGACTTCACATGCCTTTTGAAGTCTGAATACTCACAACAACCTACCACAAGGTCATTTGTTTCAGCTTCATATGTTGCTTACTAATTAAGGCATGTGGACAACAACTGATTTCGCTTATTTTATTACTGTATTCTACCCTTAACTATACTAAAATTAAGTTAGAAATGCTGTTATCTATAATCCATTCTACATGTAGCTAAAACTATACATGAAATTAGTGAGATAGGGAGGTCGGAAGGTCGGGTAAATTTGTAGGCAGTCAGTTGTCTTTACTGACTGGAGTTTCTAAACACACTTGAGCAGATGTTACAAATTGACAGGAATAATTAGCGCTCAAATGGCAAACATTCGGTAATAATTAACAACTAAATGTTAAGCACCTCTCAGGCTTAATAGGCTTAAAATCATCCCCAGTACCGACACTATAGGTGCGGGGAATACACGGGTGCAGTCTATACAAAGACTATTTTCCAAAAATACAGTTTTCCATGGGTTATACATTGGTGCAGGTTATATCAGTGTGCGGGCTATATGTGAGAAAATACGGTAATTTAGTTCCTTAAAGTTGTACGCCTCTCAAGGAGTGTCATTTTCTTTTCTTTTTATGTGCATGTGCAAATTAGGATAAAGACTTCAGGGATTTCACCCTCACCCCCTCCTGGGTATATTCCTAGTAATTTGTAGTAACTAGATATTCCCTACTTTTCCCCCCATCTATGACTTAGAATGAAACATATAATTTATCTTTTTTTTTTTTAATTGTAATCTCTAAAAACCTAATTACAGTAACTAAATGCTTCCAATGCTCCCCATGCTACTTTATTTGTTGTTCCCCACAACACAGCCTGGCTACTTTACCATCAAGTTCCTTTTCCAAGATATTCATAAGCATAAATATGATGTTTCCAATAGCAACCTTCACTATACACACACTATTCTCAGATTATAAAATGATCTATTTAAGTTTAGTACTTTTTTCTTTTTTACTGCTTTCCTCTGCTTTTAATTCTTGTTTATGCCAATGGCAATATTTCACCTGTTTCCTTGTTCATTCTTAACACTATCCTAAACAAATATACACGGGGTTCTGTTTGAAAGTATTGTTCCCATTTCTGGACTCAGTGTGGGATTACAGCTTTCACAAATAATTAAACAAACATTGGGGTTTGGCAAATCCTTGAAATAGTCTTCTGTCTAAAGAATCTTATTAAGATTTACTAGCAAAGCTAAAAATGTTTCCCAAATTCTGGATATTTTTGAAGTGTTTTTAAAATGAATGATGCTTTGTTTTCTTGCTTAGATATAACCTGTAAGCAGCATTCAAATGTAGACAATGATTTTAGTCAAAAACAAATTCAAGTAGTGCTCACAATTTACCCAGGATAAATTCAGCATGTAAAAATAAAAGGGCCAAAGATGACATTAAATATTTCCCCACATACTTACACATTCAGTTAAAGAACACTATAATCAATAACTGTATCTGAAGATGCCAAATGCTGTTACATTATTCAGTAGAAAAGGAATGGGAAACTCATAAAAAATTGGGTTTCTCCTGATGTGAAGTATGCTGCACACTTGGCAGTTTAGTAGTGAAATGTGAATTATTATTATTATTTATTTTTGGTACTTAAGCTTCCCACTATAGCCACAAGCTGAAAAGGCAAATAAGAATATGGAAATGGAACTTCTATCACCAGGATAGCTAGAAATGTTTCAACAAAAGTTTCTTTTTAAATCAGAAAATTATGATTTATCAAAATCGATGATATTTACAAGCTTGTGGAAAACATCTGAAGTTGCCGAAATGTGTCATTTTGAAACTTTCAAGATAAAAAAATTCATTTTTCAAACTATTTTTAAAAAGTAACTTATTTAGAGTAAAAAAAAAAAAAAGGTCAAATAAATATGAAACATTCAAATCATTCAAATAAAACATTTCAGTTAACTTAACTCATTTGGAAGGTGGAAGGAAAATAGGGTGCCAATTCACAAAGAATTGAATTTTCTTCCTAATTTGGGATAGTAACCCTTTGTTTTATTTTTTATGTTTTTTGGAGAGTGGGGGAACCCTAAACATTTTCTGGGAATGAAAAGACACTTCCTGCCCACCTAAAGTAAAAAATTATCTTGCTTGTAAAGCAGCTGCAAGACTAATCTCCCAAGACAGTAACTTTTTTAAAATTAGAAAGAAAACCAGGGGAGTGATGGGAATAAGAGCCCATATCCTAATTTGCTAGCTTCTGTCTTATACCAGTACACAACAGTTGTCTCTCAGCTTGTCTCCTGTTCATATTGTTCTACTTCCCTTGTATCATTATCTGTTTGATATCTGTTCATTTGCTATAGGGTACAAAGGTGCACAAGAGATGTATATTAATGTTATTACCAGCTGCATCAGCATCACCGTTTCTTGTATTACATAGAATGGCATGTACCTAGATTCTTTGTTGTTTTTACTATTAAGTAATAGCTTCCATTATAAGTCCTTGCTTTCAAAACAACCTACATTTCCTAAGAACTTCCCATGCTTGGTACTCTTTGGGGCAGTGTCGAGCATAACTCTTGATTTTTTTTTAATTGATTGCATACCATCCAACAGCATTTGAGTTTAAAATTCTTCCATTTAAACAAATTCTACATGACTACTACTAGTAGTAGTACTAAAAAAATAGGCTAAGACCTGACAGATGGAACTCTCACCATCCTTAATGAGGATTATTAGTACCCTTGCTTGTTTAAGAAATTGGTTTTCCTTAACCAAAGTATTTGAAAATGGTGTACTGTCCATGTAAAGTATTTATAATACTGAATTATTTTTTATACTGGTAGTCCACAGGACAACCAGTTATTGATCAGGACCCTGTTTTACCATAAATTGTATGAAAAATAATGGAAAGATAAATGTAAATCTTCAAGTCAGGACTAAGTAGCAGTAAATGGCTGAGAATGTTTTAGCATGTCCCAGAGACATGCTGGGAATCACTTTAATTTCATGCCACGCTATTGTCAATAGTATACATCTATATCAGATGGAATAAAATGCTCTACAACACCATTAATAAAGTCAGCTAACATAAGTCATAATGCATAGTAATACCTGTTGTTACCAGATCACCTAAGTTAAACAAACAAAATTACAGATCTGTTTCTCCCTTGCTGACGTTCATCACTGCAGTCCAGATGTTAACTCAGCAAGAGAGACTGTCAGCCTTTCCTAGTAAAAGATACGGATTTATTTTAGGAAGACTGCCAAATAATAATAGTAATAGTAATTGTAATAGCAATAGCAATAGCCATGATAATTATGGATAATGTTATTCAAATTGCCATAAAACTAGTGTTACAAGGCTGACTGCATAACAGTGAAAACAGTGTCTAAGGGTTTCCATAAATATAGCAGCCCAGTTATGGTAGTCTTTTGCTGATGTCAACCTGTACTGTCACCTGGACTGATTCTGCCTTCTGTTACACCAGTCGTGACATTGTAGTGTTTGATTATTGCTAAGCTAGTGTAACAAAGTGAAGAATCAATCCTACTGGTTTGCATCAGTTCTTGGCCATTGCACACCGTAATGTAACTCCTACAACATACGCTACAATCTTCCTGGCTGGTTAATGCTTTCATTTGCTGTTAGCAAGATACAGTTGGACACACTGGATGCATCTACACATGCCATTGTCATGGACCAGTAAACTCTGGCAGAGATTGTGCCAGAGACAGCGGCTCCCGGGCACAGCGTATAAACTTGCTCCCAGGACTGCAGCAGTTAGAGATGGGGTGGAGCATCAACAGGGTGTCAGCAGGCTCAGGGGGTTAGCTCCAGACTCCAGGTTGCAGTATTGGGTGGTCTCAGGGCTGGCTGGAGCACAAGGGGGAATGTGCCCACTGTAGCACTTTCATTCCCCAGCCAGCCCTTGAAAGTGCACACTGTAGCACTTTCATTCCCCAGCCAGCCCTGGTCACTGTCTACACATGTGTTGAGGCTAAATTACTCCGGTGTAGGATAGTACTTGTCCTGGACAGTACTAGCCTATAGCGGAGTTAATTTACTGCGCCCTAATACAGGTGCACATGTAGATGGTGATGATTTACTATGGAGCTAATTAGTCAGCTCTGCAGTAAAGTGCACATGTAGATGCACCCACTGGGTCTAATCCTACTCTTTCTAATATTAATGTCAAAATTCTGTTAACTTTGATGGTGTAGAATCAGGACCAGTGCCAGAGGTGTTTTTTTAAAGTAATGCATTACAGTAATGAATTTTCTTCAATGAGATTACTTATTAAAGAAACTGTTACAGTAATGTATTATTTAAAAAAGTATACTTGTGAGAAGTTACCAGTTACTACTCAGCTTGAAAAGTAGCATAGATTACTTTTCGTCAGTTTTCCTTCCAATCCTGCCAGTCTTCTCCTAACAGGACTGTATGAAATCATCAGTCATGCTTACCCAGTACAGCCAAAGTATATTTCAATATGCAACTCTCATGCACCTAGGGCCAGGAGTATTCATTAGTAATATATTACTTCCGTAAGAAAATCATAGCTAAAATAACAGATTATTTTTCCCAGTCAATAATAAGAAATTTGTAATATATTGTTGTAATTATACAATCTATTGTATACATTTCTGAGTATGTAGAAACAATAATATGACATGTATAACTTGAACAACTCTAGTATACTAGTTTTGGTCACAATGCCTAATTTCAGCATTGTTTCTACTTCTCATTTAGTTTAGTAGGAAATACTGATTAGAACAAACCTGATCCCTAATAATAACGTTACCTAAAAGGCTGATCATTCTGGTGCTCTTTCTTCATGACCAATAATAGACTTATCCTGAACAAAGTCAAGATAACTGGACTGGCATGATTAAGGCATGCCAGCTTCCATAGCCTAAGGTGTGACTTGGCTAGCATCACACCTGGCTGCCCTAATCTGAATGAGCAGGGTTAACTGGGAGTGTTGCTTAGTACAAATCTTGAATGAGGCTCCAACCCCTGCCCACGGAGGCGTGTGAGAGACCTTCAGTATGCTGCCACCATTCAGCTATATTCTTTAGAGTAATGTAGTACATGGTATGAGTGCAGATATCAGAATCTTCCCCTAAATACTGAGTTTCAATCGCTATTGCATTTCAGGCCTGGGGGAAAAAATATCTACGGCCTTTAATATTTTCTTTCATTTTGCTGTACTTCCAACCTCAAGAGCCCATATGATTTGAGTCCAGTTGTATGTATTCCTTTTCAGTTTCATTAAACTATTTATCTAAGTCACCACTATAGGCAAGGCTGCTCTCTACTACTTTATTACCTATAAAATATCCTGATGGGAATATCATTTTCAGTAGGTTCAGACAGTAACTAAAAGGCCCATTTTTATCTTTATAGGAATATAGTCTACTGTTTTGGGGGAAAAATGTTCTAAGGTGAGCCAGAAAAATGGATTTCTTACCCTCTTTCAAATGTAAGGTATTTTCTGTCATAGCATTTCTTCCTGATGGTGTAATGCCTCATGGCTTCTCAATTGTGTCTGTGTTTACTCAATATGGAATTTGTTGCTATTTTATCAACATTCATTTTTTTCTTGTAAGCTGTTCAAAATACCTAATGGCATTTCTTTGCATTCTGACCTATTGTCACTAGGCATATGTATGGATATGGTCCAAAACTTTCTGGAAATTGTTATTATGAAGTTTGTTTCTCATTTTCCATGATCTCCTTGCACTTTGTTTAAAATAACATTCAGACATTTGTATTAGCCTCCCAAGAGACATCCTAAGGGCAATTGTGTTCAAGATATACAAATAATTTTTGTATCCTAGATTTTGATGAGAACAAACCTTTGGCTCTGATACTTCCTAAAATATTTATGCAGACTCTGAAATGATGAACAGGTTGATCATAAAAGGTTAGAATACGAAACCAATCTGAATTCTGTGAAAAAATAAGGTTGCATGTGAACTGCTAAATCCATCATTCCTTTATTTTCCAGTGTATGATTTTGCAAATGCAAATAATGTTCTTTTAATGCCGTTTATTTGTGTGTAAGCTTTTATTTAAGATTACGGTCTACTTATGTATTAGCACTCTTCTTCATAGTGTCCCAAACAAAGTCTTTACAATCTCCCATTTTTAATAGGCCAGCAATCTGATCCGGCTTTGGATCAGGCTGCTTCAGGTGGTCATGATCCAATCCAGAGCTCTGGACTGGGTTTCTGCCTTGTTCAGCCGAAGCTTCGGAGCCGCCTCAGAGATCCAGCCATAGGGTATAATGGGGAAATCAATGAAATATCTATAACTGTTGTTTTTTGTCCAATTTGGATGAAACTTGCAGGGCTGGTAGGCTCTGCAGAGAGCATGAAACCTGCCAAGTTTCAAGAAGAGCAGTGCAGGGGTTTTGGGGGAACTGTACCCCCAATTCTTGTAAGCCAAACTCATGTCATGGCTGTGTGTAACACCACAGGGGGGTGAAAACTGCAGGGCTGGTAGCTCTTACTGAGATCACAAAGTCTGCCAAATTTCAAGGAGATCAGTGCAGGGGTTTGGGGGGGAACTGCACCTCAAGCTGCGGACAAGCAAAACTCGTGCCATGGGTGACACTGCGTGTGTTCAGGCGCAGCAGGGTGACAGCTGCAGGGGTGGTGGCCCTTGCTGTGATGCCTGCCAGCTGTTGAGAAGATCAGTGCAGGGGGAGTCTGGGGCCCTGCACCCCTAGCTGCTGACGGACAAAACTCATGCCAAGACTGTCTCTGTCCTGGGGCAGTTGATTGTCTGTATTGAGTCTTTCCTCTCCTTAGCCTGGTTTTGTAGGTGCTAATTGATGCTCGTTAAGTCGTTATGTAATAGCTAGGTCCTGTGTATTGAGCTGGTCCCTGAGTGAATCATGATTGATTGATTGGTAACTGGGAACACAGCAACTTAGCAGCCAGGCCTGCAGCAGTGTCTCCCCTCCCCGCCCCAAGACAGACACGGTCAGTCCCACAGCACCCATGGAACGAGTTTTTCTTGTCCGCAGCTTGAGGGGCACATGGCTATGTTGTAACACATAGACATGACAGTAGTTTTGCTTTCAAGAATTTGGGGTACAGTTGCCCCAAAACCCCTAAACCGATCTTCCTGAAACTTGGCAAGCTTTGTGGTGTCAGCATAGGCTACCACTCCTGCAGTTTTCACCCCACTACATTGTAACACCTAGATGTGACATAAGTTTTGCTTTCAAGAATTTGGGGTGCTGTTCCCCCCAAACCCCTGTACCGATCTTCTTGAAACCTGGCAGACTTCATTCTCTCAGGTGACCTATCACCTGGACAAGGGAGAAGAGATTGATGTCATATATCTTGACTTCAAAAAAGCCTTCGATCTGGTGTCCCATGATCGCCTCTTGGAGAAACTGGCCAATTGTCGCCTTGGGTCCTCCACAATCCACTGGCTGGAAAATTGGCTC
>NW_005842092.1:559754-564323 GCF_000455745.1 Alligator sinensis
ACAAGACCGTTTCAGGCTGGACATAAGGAAGAATTTCTTTACTGTCCGAGCCCCCAAGGTCTGGAACAGCCTGCCACCGGAGGTGGTTCAGGCGCCTACATTGAACACCTTCAAGAGCAAACTGGATGCTTATCTTGCTGGGATCCTATGACCCCAGCTGACTTCCTGCCCTTTGGGCAGGGGTCTGGACTCGATGATCTTCCGAGGTCCCTTCCAGCCGTAATGTCTATGAAATCTATGAAATCTATGAAATCTCTGCAGAGTCTACCACTCCTGAAAATTTCATCCGAATTGGACAAAAACAACAAAGTTATAGGTATTTTATTGTTTCCCCATTATACCCTATGGCCAGATCTCAGAGGTGGTTCCGAGGCAGCTCCGAAGCTCTTCGGGAAGCCGAACGAGGCAGCACTTCAACCCAGATGTGCCGCTTCAGACCCCGAAGCATCCAAAGCTTCTCCGGATCTGAAGTTCTGTACGAAGCCTCACACAGCCCTAATTTTTAAAACTATTTTTTGTACCTAAGACTTACTGTCAGTTTAAAACTTCTAAGGCCACAGTAAAACCACTAAAGAAAAAGGGAGGGAGTACATTTCTCAGAAGCAAACTGTTCCCCTATGCACCCAAGTTCTCCTCATCTTCCCACACATAAGTCAACATATCCAGTCTCAGTCACTACAAAGTTAAACAGTCAGGACCTCATCTCTGAGAACATCCTGCCTCCATCATCTAACGTTATAGCCTAGGACCTCTTAACATGACCAGAAAATACTTACCTGAGCTGGCTAGGCAACAAATGATAGAGGCTAAGAAACAAGTCATGTAGGGTTTTAGAGAACAGAGCCAACATCTTGAATGATGCATGGAAGCTAGCAGAAAAATATTGCTGATCTTGTATAAAATGGGTATCTGCTATGAAGCTGATGTCACTTAGACCAGCAGATGTATTACACTGAGCTTTGCAGTGCTTAGAGGTATAGCTTCAAACAGAACAGAGTGCAGTCATTTAATATAACAATCCTAGTCTGCTGGGCAATTCTGATGAGGACAAGACCCAAAAGAAAAGACAGTAAATGTTTTGATAAATGGAGATGTAAAATCAGGCCTTTGGGTACCCATGACTGTTGGATTATATAGTGACAGCTTGAATTCAGGAACATATCCAAACCATCTACTTCTCAAAAGAAAAAATTCCTATGTCTTCACCTGAACCTATCAGTGGCTGCATCTATACGAGACACTGACTGCTCAGGCATTACTGTGCAGTCATTTAGTACTTGTATAACTGGAGGTACTGTGAAGTAGCATCGCCGAACATTTTGTTCACTATGCTGACTGTGCAGTATCTTGTTACTACTGCACAATAGCGTCATGTAATGCTTCCTGCCACACAATGCTACTGCGTAGTAGTCATAGGCTACTGTGCAGTCAGCATCTCATGTAGATGCAGCCAGTAATACTTATGTCTTATCTGGACTGAATCTAGATTTAGTCTCAACTGCTTTACACTTATCTAGATTTTAACCTTGGACAGCACAGAGGAAGCACTATATAAGTGTGATGAGAATGAGGCAGACAATCATAACGTCTACATCAGGGGTTGCCAACCTATGATTTGAAGACTGGATGCAGCTCATGAAGCCATTGCATCTGGCCTACAGACATAGGACTTCAGCAGCATTTGGTGGCAGGGGGCTTCAGTTGGGGGCACTCTCCCAATGCCACTGTAGGGATGAACAGTGGTGGCAGTTGGGTCTAGTGCCCACCCGTCTCTTATCTGGGATGGGTCCTTCTAGGCCATGGCCTTAAAGGTTGCCTGCCCCTGATCTACCTGTTAACTGCACCAAATTCTACTTCATTTTTCTGGCTCTACACTCAGTCTCACACATGTTGAATAAAGTAGTAGGCAGACAAATGACTTTATAAATGAAACATAAGAGATTGCCTGTCCTGAGCAATCATTTGTCCACAAGGTATTGCCTGGCATGTCTGAGAGAGAAAGAAAAAAAAAATCATTTAAGCGATAAAGCATCCCAAAAGGCTTCAATCTCAGCCATCCTTAATCATCTGTCAGAGATTTGGCCTTTAATTATTTGTTGCTTATCTATTAACCTTCTTATAGTCTCAGTAGTTCCTGCCACATCTTTCATGTTCTACAAAGAGCTAAAGAATCACAGCAAACTCTTATCACAAATGATATCAGAACAAGAATATTAGATGATCAGTAACCAAAGACAGCAAGTTGTCATACATGTGGTTGCCACAATATACTGTAGCCATGTAGTTATGGATCAGATAAGTCAAGAAACTTCTGACAGTTAGTTCATAATGGAGCTTAGGGATCAGCAATAAAATGTACTGAGCAAGAATAGCTTGTAAGAAAGAAAACAAGCAGCTGAGAGAAGAGAGAATGACAGGTTTGAAGGCACATTTCTCAACTCTAACCATTATTTATACATGCTCTAGGAGATAATCATTAGCCACAGGAGGCCTAGACCTACTAACTCAACTCATCCAGAGTGCTACTAGTAAAATGTAAGAGCCAGTCTTGTATTAGTGTGCCACTACTTGTTTGAGTATCTGACAATGTATTTCAGGTAGGTCTGGCCTGAAAGCTTTGGGTGCCCCAAACAAGATGGAATTATAAATCCCAGCAAAGGGTTAGCCTTGGAAGAGCATTAGTGGGCTTTTTACACTAATGGAAATTCAGCTCCATGAAATACTCATAGGAACACATAATATCAGCTGCATTTTTGGACAAGGACATTGTTGCATCACTGAGGTGCCTGCAGGTAAAGCAAAAGGCCTCGATCTTAGCTTTGTGTGTTTGTTTAAAAATGTAGTCATCTACACATGTCATTTTAAATGTTATGAAACAAATCTGATGGTAAAATACAATCAACCTCTGAACACATTTGCAATTGTGATGCTTTTTTCAACCACAGTATTTGAATGTATGAATAGTATGAAAATGGAATCACAGCTGATATCAGAGTATACATAGAGAGAAGTCCTCACACAGGGATACAATCTGAGATGTAGGTCCTTATGCAGTGGCTCCTTTCCCCTCTGTGTACCAAGACCTTGTAGTGGCTTGTGTATCCCAATGATACTCAGAGCTATGTTGCCCAGTCTCACACTCCTGGCAGGGCCATCTAGGGTGAACAGGTGTGATGGGAGTTTCTAGACAAACCATGATCCAACCCCACATCCTCACTGGCAGATCAAGAGGAAAAAGATGTCAGGAGCTCAACAGCTGTAAAGATAGAAGAAGGCTGCAGCAACATGGAGATGTCCTGCTGTCTAGGATACTCCCTTGCCACTGGGTCCAGATCTCCTGTCTCAAGATGATGTGGTTCCTGTTTCCATGCACCAGCTTCCTCATATTAAACAAAGCCACAAGCAGACTTCTACTACAGGAAACAACACATGCTTCTATACCAACCTCCAAAAGCCTTGTGGCAATAGAGTAGTGGTGACAGAGACATGATTAATAAATCTGGCAGTCTCCAGCCACAAATCTGCACACAGGAGGCAGTAGTCTGATGGTTGTCTTGCACCTGGGTTGAGATGGGGGTGCAATTCGGCAGTTGCTACCATGACTGAGCAGTCCTATTCAGGATCCCCACTGCTAACTCCACATGGAGAAGGGACTAGAAAAAGTGCCCTAAACCTGGGCTGTCTTGTTTGCTACTTGCTGGATAACCACATGCAGTGAGATCACTCTACTGCTGCTAAGTAATGGCCTGAGATCTCACAGTAGCCAGAGGAAACACTGCAAGGACACATTAAAGGCATACCTTAAGAAAATGGATGCTGACATCAAGTGTTGGGAGGAGCTGGCTGCCAACTGACTCTAATGGCACCACAACCTCAACCAAGCAGCAGCCATTTCAAGGTAAAGTAGCTTGCCCTTGATGCAGAGAAGAGAGAGCAGAAAGAGAGGAATCCCAGCCTGTGGCCTACTCTTCCCTGAGGAAAGACCTGCAACTTCTGCAGAGGGATCTGTGGCTCAAGGTTTGGACTCTTAAGAACTCAATGATCGGTGGTAGAGTTCATCTTTGAATCAAAGGATTGCCAACAATATTCAGTGGCTTACTTCCAGTCTCCCTGAGGACTGTCTTTCATCAGGTGCTTCAGTTATACTACAATAACCTCACATCTATGTATATTCTGTCTAATGCTCTTGATGCTTACACAGTTGTACAGGTGAAACATCACTGACTTTAATATTTCTATTACCAATCTGCTTCTTGTCTTGGTGTGAAGTGATAATTAATATTTTTTGTGGAAACAGCTCTTTAACCTATGGGTGAAGATCCAGTGAACCCCTAACATCACATCATATTATTCTGAATATGAAGTTCCTACAACAGCAGGGAATGTGATAGGGTATATATTTTTAGTTGCAAGATAAGGCACTAATATCATATGTAGATATTCAGGTAGTTCCTTACTCTTTAGCCTAGAATCAACAGCACCTGTTCATAGATTCATAGATTCATAGATGTTAGGGTCGGAAGGGACCTCAATAGATCATCGAGTCCGACCCCCTGCATAGGCAGGAAA
>NW_005842092.1:567191-567627 GCF_000455745.1 Alligator sinensis
AGGTGAAGCCCATCCCAGCTGAGCATGTCCCTCGTCGTGATGTGCGGGTCGTTGTCCAGGAAGCCGAAGCCTGCCTTGAGACACCGGTGCCGAGGCCACCAGTTGGTCTCTCGGATGCAGTTCTCATGCTGTCTTCTGCGTCCGTTCACTGGTAGGATGGAAGAGAATACCACCTGTGCACTGAACTCCTTCAGCACGCCGCCCGGAGCACTGTAGTCCGTGATCAGGGGTTCTCCTGGCCGCATCATTAGTACCCACATGGACTAGGACCATGGGGTAGTAATCAGTGGGCTTGATCCTGGCCTGGATTACCTCCGTCACATCCCGAATCTTTGCTCCAGGGAGGCAGCATACCTCGCGTGCTGAGGGGTCCTGGCGACAGATGGGCCCCTCCATCCCTCTCAGGATGGAGTCGCCTATGACGAGCACTCGTCGC
>NW_005842092.1:567764-575965 GCF_000455745.1 Alligator sinensis
CGATTCTCTGCGAGCTGCTCCGGTCCTGGCTGTAACCGTCTGCCACTCTGCTGAGGAGGGCATTCCCCGGGCTGCTTCTTCTTTTGGTGCCTGGTCCTGCAGGGAAAGGAAATAACTGTCAATTTCATCCTCCGCCTCCCTGATCCCCCTCAGCCTGCTAACCTCCTCCCAGAGCTCCCTCACCTGCGCCTCCAGAGCCCTAAGACGGGCACCTGCTGGACAGGTGTGGGGGCCCCCAATCTCTGCCCCCCCCTGTTTCCTGAGCATGTATCTTTTAATGCTGGGTAATCTTTCTCTATAGTGATGGCCTTATGATTTGGATATTATATGTACACAAGATAAGGTCCTAAAAATATAGGGGTAGATAGAACAATGTGGACACATCTACATGTGCATTTTAATGTTCATTAGATTATTTTTCAAGCAGTTTTCTGGGTGCAGAGGAGGAAGGGGAAGAGGAACCAGACACCAGATTCTGTTCTGAGAAGGTAACTGAGCCAGGGTTGCTTGTGAGTTTGGTTTGCTGAGGGCTGTTTGGTGGGTCTGTGTGCTTGGGTGTGTGTTTTGAGCAGCTGAGTGAACTGACTGCTGACTGATTGCTGCCTGGGTGTGACAAAGGGTCCTAACAAAGGGGCCTAGCCAGTCCAGGCCCAGGAAGTGTATACAAGGAGTAAGTCCAAGGAATGAGGGGACAGTTTGAAAGCAGTTCACTAGTCAGTTCCCAGGTCAGTTTGCCACCCCCTTCTCTGACGGGGAAACTGAAAGGTAAGAGTCTTTCTTTATATATGTAATCAGGACTAACTACATAGTTTTATTTTAGCAGCTAAAATTAAGCAGCTAGAAAAAGACTTAAGCCCCTTGTTTAACTAGAATCTAGAACGAGGGGGAGTTTGCTAGGAAACTTTCTCTCATATTCCTTCACTAGAAGCTTGCTGAGAGGAAAGAGGCTGCAGGGAAAAGGGAACCCTTCAAATAAAAGAACAGCAAACAAGCCAGCTACAAAGGAGTTTGCTTGGGAAGGTCCCCTTGGAAAGAGATTCATGAAGTGAGGGGATGCAGATTAGAACACCCAGAGGCATGGCTGGTGAACATTGCAATCCCAGAGCCACTGCCACTTTTAGCTCTTCCTCTGCTTTCACCTGTGAGGCGTCTATCCAGGCAGGACCACACACCATTGACGCTTCCACCCAGGTCCTGGTTTGGTGCTGTACAGACTGTGGCTTGAAGACTCCTTCCAGTGTCAGCCAGGTGGGGCAATGCCTGCAATGTGAGTGGTGCCTTCTGGTGGTGTCCCTCAGGGAGAAAACAAGATAGCTACAAGAGGAGGTAGCAAGGCTCTGAAGCATCCTTCACCATGAGGACTTCATCAGTTTCATGCTGAAGGAAACCTCCAGGATTGTGGAAAAGGGACTGCCAGAGGTGGTGCTAAAAGAGGAAGAGGGCATAGAATCCCAGGAAGGTGGAAGCTGGAAGAAGTAGTCCTCCCTAAATGCAGTGGTTTGTCTGGAGAACAGATATGGAGCACTAGCAAGAGGGGAGGAGGAGCGCATTCAATTGGTGGAAGAGTCCAGGCCAGAAATCCTCAAGGTGGGGAGGATCAGGGAGGCAATGGGTGGTGATGGTTGGAGACTCCCTTCTATGGGAGATGGATGGATCCATCTGCCAGCCTGACCTGTTGTCTCAAGAGATCTGCTGCTTGTCTGGAGCCCAGATCTGAGATGTCATGGAAGGATTACCGAGACTCATCTGGCACTCTGACTAATACCCCATGCTGCTCATCCAGGTGGGCACCAATGATACTGTCAGGGGTGACTCTGAGCAGATCAAGAGTGACTACAGGGTTCTGGGTGCAAGGGTGAAGGGGATGTGGGCACAGGTCATGTTCTCCTCAATCCTTCCAGGCAAGGGGAAGGGCCCTGGCAAGAGTAGACGTGTCCTGCAGATCAATGTGTGGCTGCGCAGGAGGTGTCGCCAGCAGGGATTTTCATTCTTTGGCCACGGAGTGTTGTTCTAAGAAGAAGGCTTGCTAGGAAGAGATGGGATCCACCTGATGAAGAGAGGGAAGAGCATCTTTGCAGACAGGCTTGCTAACCTAATGAGGAGGGCTTTACACTAGGTTTGCCAGGGGATGGAGAACAAAGCCCTGAGGGAGTAGGGAAGCAGGGGACCTGGAGGAAGCAGAAGAAGGAGAGGGTAGGAAGGAGGCCTCATTCTTCCTGAGAAAGTAGGGCAATCAGCTAATCGCCTTAGGAGAATGTGCACATGAATGCACAGAGCCTGGGAAGCAGGAAGAATTGGAAGTCCTCACACAGTCGAGGAACTATGATGTGATTGGAATACAGGCAACCCCCCCTTAACGTGGTTTTGTTTACTGCAGTTTTGTTATAACGCTCATTTAAAATATGTACCTGGTTTCACTTAGCGCACAGAGTGTTTCTTTATAATGCTCAGCATGGGGCTGGGGAGAAGCAGCAATGGTGGCAGCAGCAAGTGAAGAGGTGAGAGGCAGCCAGCAGGGGCCCAGGGTGGGCACCAGGAGAGGGGGGTTTGCTCCTGCACATGGTGCTGGAATCGGTGGGGAGGAGCAGCAGCGGTGAGAATTGGGGTGAGGGGGACACATGGCTGTGGAGCCTGGGCTGGTGCCAGGGCTGGCAGGGCCCAGGGCGGGGTGGCAGGAGCCTGCAGCCAGCGGGCAGGCGGGGAAGAGTGGCAGTGGCAGCAAGAAGGGGCAGGTGGGCAGGGGGTGTGAGCATGGGTCTCACACTGGCAGGGCAGTGGGAAAGTGGGGCCTGAGGTGGCAGGACACATGCACGTTGTCCCCACCCTGGGCCACAGCAGGGACAAGCCTGCGGAGTTATCCCTGCCCCCAGGCTGCAGCCCATGCCCTGTTCCAGTCACACACTCACCTGCAGGGCATGGACACTGTCCTGAGCCTGCATCAATCTGGTGGCAGCCGCAGGGCAGCAGGAGCCTGGGGTCTGGGCCAGCAGGTTGTGAGGAACCAATTATATTTATTTACATTAAATCCTATGGAGAGATGGGTTTCATTTAACGCTGTTCCACTTAGCACTTAGGTTTTCCAGAACCAATTAAGAGTGCTAAGTGAGGGTTGCCTGTAACAGAGACTTGGTGGGATATCTCGCATGACTGGAGCACTGTCATGGTTGGGTACAAACTGTTCACGAGGGACAGGCAGGGTTGAAGAGGAGGAGGAGTTGCACCGTATGTAAAAGAGCCATATGATTGCTCAGAGCTTCAGTATGAAACTAGAGACAGGCCTGTTGAAAGTCTCTGGGTTAAGGTTAAAGTGGAGAGCAATAATGGTAATGGTGTGGTAAGTGTCTACTATAGGCCACCAGACCAGGAGGATGAGGTAGATGAGGCTTTCTTCAGACAATTATCGGAAGTTTCCAGATCATAAGCCCTGGTTCTCATGGGGAACTTCAATCACCATGCCATCTGCTGGGAGGGTAATACAGCAGTGCACAAGCAATCCTGGAAGTTTTTTGAAAGTGTTGGTGCAAGTGATAGAGAGATCAGCTATGGACCATACTCTTCTTGACCTACTGCTCACAAACAGGAAAGAATTGGTGGGGGATGTAGAAATGGATGGCAAGTTGAGCAGCAGTGATTATGAGATGACTGAGTTCAGGATCCTGACAAAAGGAAGAAAGGTGAGCAGCAGAGTACAGACCCTGGACTTCAGAAAAGCAGACTTTGATTCCCTCAGGGAACTGATGGACAGGATCCCCTAGGAGGCCTGTCTGAGGGGGAAAAGAATCCAAGAGAGCTGGTTGTATTTTAAAGTAATCTTACTGAGGGAACAGGAACAAACCATCCCAATGTGCAAGAAGAATTGCAATTATGGCAAGCGACCAGCTTGGCTTAACAGGGAACTCTTCAGTGAGCTTAAACAAAAAAAGGAAGCTTACAAGTGGAAGCTTGGACAAACAACTTGGGAGGAGTATAAGATTATTGCTTGGACATGCAGGGATGAAGTCAGGAAGGTCAAGGCACAATTGGAGTTGCAGCTAGCAAGGGATGTGAAAGGTAACAAGAAAGGTTTCTAAAAGGATGTAGAAAGGGGAAGTGGAAGGTCAGGAGCAAGAGGAAGGTCAGGTAAAGTGTGGGTCCCTTAATGAATGGGGGAGGCAACCTAGTGACAGATGATGAGGAAAAGGCTGAAGGACTCAATGACTTTTTAACCTCAGTCTTCACAGGCAAGGTCAGCTCCCAGACTATTGCACTGGTCAGCACAGTTTGGGGAGGAGGTGAGCAACCGTCAGTGGTGAAAGAACAGGTTAGGGACTATTTAGAAAAACTGGACATGTACAAGTCTATGGGTCCAGATGCAATGCATCCGAGGGTGCTGAGGAAATTGGCTGATGTGATTACAGAGCTGCTGGTCATTATCTTTGAAAACTCATGGCGATTAGGGGAAGTACCAGATATGGGAAAAAAACAAATATAGTGCCCATCTATAAGAAAGGGAAGAAGGATGATTCAGAAAACTACAGACCAGTCAGCTCCACCTCACTCCCTGGAAAAATCATGGAGCAGGTCCTCAAAGAGTACATTTTTAAGCACTTGGAGGAAAAGGAGGTGATTAGGAACAGTCAGCATGGACTTACCAAGGGCAAGCCATGCCTGACCAACCTGATAGACTTCAATGATGAGATGACTGGCTCTGTGGATGCAGGGAAAGCAGTGGTCATAATATACCTTGACTATACCATCTCTCACAGCATTCTTGCAAGCCAGCTGAGGAAGTATGGGTTGGTTGGATTAACGGGCCGTAAAATGGATAGAAAGCTGGCTGGAGTGTCTGGATCAAGGGGTAGTAATCAATGTCAATATCTAGCTGGCAGTCAGTATCAAACAGAATACCCCAGGGTCAGTCCTGGGGGCAGTTTTGTTCAATATCTTCATTAAATATTTGGAAGATGGGATGGATTGTACACTCAGCAAGTTCTTAGATGACACCAAGCTGGGAGGTGTAATAGATATACTGGAGGGTAGGACTAGGATTTAGTATGACCTAGAAAAAATATGAGGATTGGGCCAAAAGCAATTCCATGAGGTTCAACAAGGATAAGTGCAAAGTCCTTCACTTAGGACAGAAGAATACTGTGTATCACTACAGACTTGGTACCAACTGGCTAAGTGGGAGCGCTGCAAAAAAGGACCTGGGGGTTACAGTGGACAGCAAGATGGATATGAGTCAGCAATTTGCTCTTGTTGCCAAGAAGGCTAACATCATCCTGGGCTGCATTAGTAGGAGCATTGCTAGCAGATCAAGGGAAGTAATTATTCTTCTCTATTCTGCACTGTTGAGGCCACATCTGCAGTACTGTGTCCAGTTTTGGGCCCACAACTGTAGAAAGGCTGTAACGAGTTGATGAGGGTACAGCAGAGAGCAACGAAAATGGTTAGGGAGCTGGAGCACATGACTTCTGAGGAGAGGCTAAGGGAACTGGGTTTATTTAGTTTGGAGAAGAAAAGATTGAGATGGTATTTAATAGCAGCCTTTACCTACCAGAAGGGTAGTTACAAAGAGGATGGAGCTGGACTGTTCTCAGTGGTGGCAGATGACAGAACAAGGAGCAATGGACTCAAGTTGCAGCAAGGGAGGTTCAGGTTGGTTACTGGAAAAACTGTCTTATTAGGAGGATGGTAAAGCACTGGAACACGTTACCTAGAAAGGTGGTGGAGTCTCCATCCCTGCAGGCCTACCTTGACAAAGCCCTGGCTGTAATGTTCTAGTTGGGGATGGTCCTGCTTTGAGCAGGGGGTTGGACTAGATGACCTCCTGAGGTCCCTTCCAACTATAAAGTTCTATGATTCTATTTTAATGCACATTGAAACATCACAAAAAAGTGCTCCTTGGTTAATGCTCATTAAAAATAGGCTAAGGTGCATTTTTCTGGTACCGCACAATAGAAATACTAGATTTAATGTGCATTACCTAAAGCACATTAATGAATGTGTAGATGTGTCCTGCATCTCATTCTTTGCTCAGGTTTGATACTTAACATTCAAAGTGGAATAGATTAGTAATTTCCTAATATATGAAAAATCTGCCATTGAAGGGGATTTTTTTTATAAGTTACACTTACATAATGTTTTAGAATGAACTTCTTGCTAAGAATTCATTTACAATTCCAAAGTATTAATAAAGCAATGGGAAGACGATAAAGTTGAGGCAAAGTGGAAAACTGTCTTCCTCCCTCTTTCACCCCTCCACCCCACCTCTGATTGAGGAAAGACAAAAACAGTATTCACTGATTCTGAAATACCATTGAAAATGATGCACTCTGGAAGATAAAAACATTAATAATTTTAATATTGATACAGTGGAGAACAGTTGGGAGTTTATGATCATGAAATAGTTCTTCCTACAAGATTACCAAAACACTGACCATCTGTTCAAAAACATCATTTAAAATAATCTCAACAGTTTATTGACTGTCAGAGCTTTTGGGGAATTTTGTAATTCTCAGTTTTGCTGTTTATTTGATGTCACATGTTCAGAATAAAGTAAGTCTGAAGAAATGCCCCAGTGATCTTACTTTAAAATTGTGCTTTATTATAAAAATAAATACATAAACAACAAAAAAGCTTTACAGCAACTAGTGCCAGAGTTTTGGTAAAGGCAGTGCATTATCACAGAGATAAAAAGCAAATGACATTAATCTCTGCTGCCACTGGCTACTAATACAGGCTCCCAACGCTGTGTAACATTGTGCAAAATTCCTGAAGTCAAAGTGTTAACCCTATATTTATTTATGAAGAAAGAACTCCTGAAAGAACTTTTGCTGGATTTAAATGACTGTTCTTTCAAACTATATTATATTTTACCCTGCATAAAACATGGCAGTGACCACTGAACATAACGATCTTCAAATACATGGATTCTACAATAGCTATATTGAGTTTTGTAAAGCAGTTTAGAGGGTCTAGAAATACATATACAAAAAGGTATGAAAATGAACAGAGTAATATCAGGAGAGTGATAAATGAAAATGAGAAACTAGTGGAAAGGAGGGTAATGGGGAAAGGTGTGGGTTCTGCCTTCCCAGTTTGGTGACACATTAAATACCTCTGAATTGTTATTATTACCGAGCCTGAGTTGCTGCAGTCTGGCTTTGAGCTTCTGTTTTAGACTTTAAAGAAGAACAAAATAATGTAGGATATGGGTCCATGACCCCAGACTCCTTTATAAAACTTATCCAATTGACATTATCTTTTAAAACAAAACCAAATGTCAAGGGTAAGCCACAACCAACATTTGGATGCCAACATCCTTGAATTTATAATACCAGAATTTTGAAGGTGGACCTTATCTTCATTATGGAACCAAAATTTAAATGCAAACCATCTTTGCCCAATTGAAACCTGACCTACGATCTGAATTAGGGCATGACCCACTTATTATATGTATATAAAATAGCATCTCTGTATATATTTTCATAATCCCATGGTCTTTGGTAACTAACAAAGCTTTGAAGCATTGTGCCTATAGGTTTACAGTACACCTTTTCACTGTGTCCAACAAATGCCAGTGGCTTTCCATAGATTTTAATGCCCTCTCTACACCTTACACTTAGGGCATAATTAACCAAGTGACCCAGCTACATGTTCAACCAATTAATGGCATGATAATGGTCTCAAGCTGCAGCAAGGAAAGTTTACTTTACATATTAGGAAAAAACTTTCCCACTAGGAGGATAGTACACTGGAGCAGGTTACACAGAGAGTCTGGAGAATCTCCTTCACTGGAGATTTTTAAGATCTGGCTAGACAAAGCTTTGGTTCATAGATTTCATAGATTTCATAGACATTAGGGCTGGAAGGGACCTCAGAAGATCATTGAGTCCAGCCCCCTGCCCAAAGGGCAGGAAGTCAGCTGGGGTCATAGGATCCGAGCAAGATAAGCATCCAGTTTGCTCTTGAAGGTGTTCAATGTAGGCGCCTGAACCACCTCCGGTGGCAGGCTGTTCCAGACCTTGGGGGCTCGGACAGTAAAGAAGTTCTTCCTTATGTCCAGCCTGAAATGATCTTGAAGTAATTTATGACCATTCGACCTAGTCGTCATCCCTTGGGGCGCTCTGGTGAACAAACGTTCCCCCAGACACTGGTGGTCACCCCTGATAAACTTATAGGTGGCCATCAGATCACCCCTGAGCCTGCGCTTTTCCAGG
>NW_005842092.1:577567-579107 GCF_000455745.1 Alligator sinensis
TAGGGCCTCACTGACAAGCCTCCTGAGCTTGTCAAAGTCGGCTTTCCTGAAGTCAAGGACTTGCGTGTTGCTGACTGACTTGCCAGCTTTTCGGCGGATGGTGAAGGTGATCAGCTCGTGATCGCTGTCACCCAGCTTCCCATCGATCACTAGGTCGCCAACTAGGTCATCCCTAGTAGCCAGTACTAGGTCGAGCAGTGCTTTGCCTCTCGTTGGCCCATAGACTTCTTGAGTTAGGTAGAGGTCATCCACGCACGAGAGGAAGCTTTGCGACTGCTCAGATTTTGCTGAGCGATCCTACCACGAGATGTCCGGGTAATTGAAGTCACCCATGACAACCATGGTCCTGGAGCATGTGGCCTCAGCCAGTTCCCGGGCAAACTCCTGGTCAAGCTCAGGAATTTGGGTGGGGTGATCTCGTTGGGGATGGTCCTGCTTTGAGCATGGGGTTGGGCTAGACGACCTCCTGAGGTCCTTCCAAATTTAATTGTCTATAATAAAACAAGCAAAAAGCAACAAAATTATCCCACAACAAATGTGTAGTAATAGTGTAGCTTGTTTTAATCATGCCATTAATTGAGTATGTAGCCAAGTGCTCCCCTGTGGCTGGGAGCCCCATCAACTGAGAGGATCCTAGCCACATTGGTGCAGCACCTGCTGCCAGTCCTCCAGCTGACAAGGCTCACAGTGGTGGCAGCATTGTCAGCTGTGTGGCTTGCAATGGGGAGAGCACTGCCCCCTGTGAACCTTGTTGGCTGTAGGGCTCAGAACAGGGGCAGCGAGGAGAACGCTGCCACCTCTGTGAGTCTTGTGAGGTGTGGGGTTCACAGCAATGGCAGTGTTTCCCCTGCTGCCATCTTTGCAAGCCCCACACATCATGAGACACCCAGCAATGGTAGCATTTTCCCTGATGCCCCCACTGAGAGCCCCAAAGCCCACATCAGCTGCAGGGCTCACAGTGGGGCAGTGTGGGGAATGCTGCCCCCACTGCAAGTCCTCTATGTTGGGGGGTTTGCAGCTGTTGGAGCTGGTACAGGGGGAGCCCAGGATCATAATCTCAAGCTCCCCCTGCACCAACAATAAGCCATGATGGGATCTAATGTATGATTCCACAATTGCACCTCCTCACAGGCACATGTGGCATGGCAGGAGGCACAATTCTGTGGATCCCTCATGAGATGCTATTGCAACTTTACCCACACATGCAGAAAGGGCCCTGAGGTTTGAAGAAAAAAAAAAAAAGGCAACAGCAAGAAATACTATACCAAGAGGTTTAACACTGTGTTTTATGGGGTTCTTTATGAAATAAAACTGTGTGTACTATTGCATCCAAAGAGACCATAATTAAAAGTATGTTAAGGTTGCAAAGGCAAACACTCAACATTTAGGAACTGTGGTAATATAGGTGGTCCATGCAACCTTAATTCACCTCCCTTGCATATGTGTATTATGATATGATTTTTAATGACAGGCTCACATGCAATTCTTTTCTAAATGACCCTTGCTTCATTTAGGATATAAGGAGGCACAGTTGTAGGGA
>NW_005842092.1:579138-588278 GCF_000455745.1 Alligator sinensis
AGTCCCCACAGCCCCAGGATTAAGCAAGCTAAGTCACTGTGAGTACATCTACATGTTCATTAATGTGCTTTTGTTAATGTGCATTAATTTTAGTACCTCCATTGTCAGGTATTAGAAAAAGACCATTAACCTAGTTTAATGCACACAGTGAAAGTGCATTGGTCCTGTGTGACATTTTAATGTTCATTAAAATAGGCTAATTGACATTAAAGTGCACATGTAGACACACCCTGTGTGGGGACAGTCCAGTGGGAATGATGAAGAGATGAAGCCTGCTTAGACATTAGGGGGCTGGAAGGAACCTCATGAAATCGAGTCCAGCCCCCCTGCCATAGGTAGGAAGTCTGCTGGGGGCAAATGATCCCAGCAAGATAAACATCCAGGCACCTTTAGAAGGAGTCCAGAATAGGTACTTGCACCACCTCTGTGGGGAGTCTGTTCCCTGGGCACATGGAGGGTAAAGAAGTTTTTTCTTATGTCCAGTGTAAATCGGCCTTCCTGGAGTTTGTGGCCATTAGACCTTCTTATCCCTTGGGGAGCCCTGGTGAACAACTAATATAATTTTTTTCCTCTCTGCATCCATGTTGGCTACTTATGCTCTGTTGAAATTCTATTCCAACTGGGTAGCTGTGTAAACTCCGTGCAAGCGTCTGTAATATTATTCACAAAAAACCCCACAAGTAATGAGGAGGAAGGGGTCAGGGAGAGAGGATGAGGAAGAAGAGGGTGATCATCTAATCTTTAGCCCAAAGGGGCAATTGTCCAGTAGGGTCATGTGAAATTTTGCCCGGTGTTTCATTTTGAAGCTGTTTCAATGCATTTTGAGCTTAAAACAGTGAAATCAAAATGAAACAAAAGCTTTTGAAACAGCTTTGAAATGAAATAAGGGCACTCATGATGTTTTGAAAGTTTCAAAACATTTTGAATTTCGAAGCCAGATTTACGGGCTTCAGAAGGCAGCAGCAGCTTCCTGTCATACAGTAGGGCCTGCACCCCTGGGAGGGATCTGGCACAGCCCCTTCAGCCCTCCCAGGGGTGCAGGCAACCCCCTGATCTGCCTGCCAGATGACAGGAAGCTGGGGCCAGCAGCAGCACCGATCTTCCTGGCATGGGCTGCGCCCAGGTGGCAGCACCAACTTCACGTCATTCAACAGGCAGATTAGGGCCTCGCCCACTGAGAGGAGTTGGCAGAGCTCCACAGCCCTCCCAGGCATGTGGGAGGCCCTGATCAGCCTGCCAGGATCACAGTGCTGGGCACAGCCCACACCCAGCACCAGGAAGATCAGTGCTGGCACTGGCCTCAGGTAGCAGCTCCAGCTTCCTGTCATCCGTCAGGCAGATGGGGCCCACCCACACCCGGGGAGGGCTGCAGGGGCTGCACCAGACTGCTCCCACAGGTGCAGGCCCCAATTTGCCCAGAATCAGGGTATGGGTGGGTGCCCGCACGAGCTGATTTGCACTAACCCCACACCCTCCTTGGGCCAGTTCCGCTACGGGGCCTGGGACATATCAGCTCGTGCAGGGACCCACTGCCCCAATCCTGGGATGGAGGCGGGTTCCCGCATGAGCTGATATGCCCTGGGCCCTCTACCAGAGCCAGCCTGAGGGGGTGCAAGGCAGGGGCAAATCAGCTCATTCAGGGACCCTCCCCCATCCCGGGACCCAAGCAGTGGCTGGTCCCTGCAAGAGCTGATATGCCCCAGGCCCTGTACTGGAGCTGGCCCAAGGAGAGTGCAGGGCCCAGGGCAAATCAACTCGTGTGGGAACCCACCCCTTCCCTGATCGTGGGACAGGGGCAGGTCCCCACATGAGCTGATTTGCCCCAGGCCTGCCTGCCACTGGCCCCAGGTGGCAGCACCAGCCTCCTATGATCTGGGAGACAGATTGGGGCCCGCATCCTTGGGAACAGTCTGGCACAGCCCCTGCAGTCCTCCTCAGGGTGTGAGCGGCCCCAATCTGCCTGCTGGATGACAGGAGGCTGGTGCTGCCAGCTAGTAACACTGGTGCTGCCACTGGCCCCAGCTGGCAGCAGCAGCCTCCTGTCATCCAGCAGGCAGATCAGAGCCATCTGCACCCCTGGGAAGGCTGTGGGGGCTGTGCTAGACTCCTCCCAGGAGTGTGGGCCCCCAATCTGCCTGCCAGATGACAGAAGCCTGGTGCTGCCACCTGGAAGTCAAAGCAGAATGATGCTGTTTCACACAGCCCTATTGCCCAGCAAGTGGAAAGACAGGTTCTAGGTCCTCCTCACCCGGTAGGGTGCATCTCCAACTCATCAGAAAAATCCCCTACCAGGCCACGGGTTAAACCAAGAATCTTTTGCAACTTTGCTGTTGAAGTTGACCTACAGGCAGCCAGGAGAGAAAGATATGTGGGCCTAGGAGGAAAGTGGGGAGGGGAGGGGAATTTTCCCCATTGGGGGAGGGCTAAATATAGCCCAAGTCAGGGTCAGGAGAATGGGAATAGTGCAGAAATAGGCTGGGACAAGCAGCTAGACTTTCCCAGCCAAGGGGCTATTCTACAAATGTGTATAGACATTTACAAGTTCGAGTGAACTCTTTCTTAGATCAGGTTAATCCTACCTCTATCTAAGTCAGGCAAATCATTTTTGGGCAATCAAAACTCTCTGCATGCCTGCATGATTGGGCATTTAGATTGACCTAATCCTGGTTCGGTCGATGTAACTAACACCTGTACATTCCCAACGATGTTGGTGGGAAAAGAAAGCTACACGTGAGTAATTTCAGTGAACTTAGTATATTTTATGACTTGGTGGGATACTTTGATTTAATGCATCTCATTTATTAGCTTGCTTCCTGATTCTGCATCTATGGAACATTTTCAACCTATCAGCAACACTTGTGACCAACTTCCAGGATCATCCAGCATTCCCCAAATGTCAAGCGCCTGCAGCCAGTCTTGACTTGACTATCTTTTAAATCTTTCAACTGTTCTTGATGGGCTGGGTGGATGAGGTAAGTTTACTAATTGTTTCTTATTGCCTTATTTCATTCAGCGCCCAGTGAAACCTAAGACTGAACAGTTAGTCTTTCCTATCAGCTTACGTCACTTGCCTAATATATTCCAATATCACCTTGTCAGATATCTAAAACATTTATCTAAATGCTACATTCAAACCATTTAAAAAACATTCTCTAAAATCAATCCATTAATCAAGGACAAAATCACAGGGAATTCATACATCTTTCTGTTCTTTTATTCAACCTCTTCCTGCTATGATTATAGTGGAAGACAATGAAAAATGTGATGACTGTCTTGCCAGACTCTGTACATGTTGCATACCCCATTGTGCACAGTTCTATACTAGCTCATTTTTTCTCCTGAAAGCAAAAGCAAGGGAACTCTTGTTCTCTATAGACTTTGTTTCCTGGGATTGGAGCCAAGACTTAGAAATTTCCTGCGACAACTCTCCTGGACTTGACCTGGAGTGTAGCCATCAAACATGTCTGGTGCTCCAACAGCTCCTTGTCCAATTTATCACTAATGTAAAAACTGTTAGTCATGGCTTGGTACAGTGCACTTTGTTCAACAAGGGACATCAGGAAGCATCACTGCCAACTTCAGTATAAATTCTTCACCCATGCATAGAGCCACATAATCATGTAATTTTGCTGCTGTCACACAGCTCCATTTTATTTTGCAAATGCCCAACCTGGGATACCTTGTTAGCATGTGTTCGATACACCATTTTTCTTTTCTCATAAAGGATTTTATTTGGCAGGGTGTCTAGTGCTTTTTGTAAGCATCCTTGAATAAAAGCTGTACTGGACAGGACTCGTGCCAAGGAGTAAACTCATCTCTCTCTGCCTCTTTTTCTTCTTTAGGCAATGTTTTCAGCTAGGCATTCGCATGATAAAAAGGAACACTGCATAACCTTTATAAAACCTGACTATGGAAGGACAGGTTTTTTTTCCTCCTCAATTGTAGTTTAGATTTACATTGCTTTGACAGTACTTCATGATGCAAAATAAAATAAACAGACCTGGTCAAGTTGGGGAGAGAAGTTTTATTTAAAAGACATTTTCATTTTTAAAGTTTTCTTCATTTAACAATTTTTATGATGTAAGTCAGGGTGGGTTTTTTTTCTTTCTCTTCCCTACTGCCCTATCTCCTTTCCTCTCTTCCCTTTTTTGCCACAGGAATCATGGGAGTGGGGATAGCTATAGGAAATGTTATTCTCCTATTTATTTTCCTTATGAAAGCAATCCAAATTTTTTATACAAAAATTGCAATCTTGAAAGCAAATTTAACCAGTCATGCTCTTGATATTCACTGGGAGAAGTTATGTTGAGAAGGAGCCATTTTCAGATTACATTTTTAGAACAGACTCACACATTTACCTGTCATTGTGCATAGATGGCCCTGTGTTTATATCAGTTGATTTCAATGTTATATTGAACAACATGTAGAATACTTTTAAGGGTTAAGATCAGCATCAGCACTCATTTTTTCAGAAAGATTGTTCCACAGATTCTTACAAAAAGTCAGTATACAGGAACTCAGTTCTGTGAGAGATGGGAGCAAGTCACAGATTCGGATGCACAATCAGAACCAAACTTTCTCAAAGGTCAGGATCTTGGGATCCATAGTTTTAGATTGGACCCATATCCACTTGTAGTCCTTAAGGACCAAACCAGTGATTCTCAACAAGGGTGCCATAGCAACCTGGGTTTTCTTTAGATCCTTTCAAGGGAGCCACAAGATGCCACACAATGTTAGCACTGCTAGGTTTACCAACATGATCCACAAGATAAACCTAGAGATTTTAAATAGAAATCCATAGTTGTGGTCCATATAAGTTCTTTGCAACAGAAAAATTGCTCTATTATTTTTCTGTAGGCAAAAAAAGAGTGAAAACTAGGAGCTGGCACTTTTCCAGAAGTGCCACAAATCTAAAAAGATTGAGAATCGGTGGACTAGGTTGTAAATCCTGTATTTGGTAACAATATATCTTCCTGCCTATACTTCTGCATGTGCAGAAGAAGAAAAAAGTCACCTCCTTTAGTCTCCCTTCTGTTCAGCCACTGCTATTCTTTTACTAACTGCTGATTCCCTTTATAACTGTCAACACTGTCTTGAACTAAACACCAGGATTTGAGAGACTGAAAGGAAATGATCCAGTTCCACAGCATCCATTGTCAACTTGGCAGCTGCATCTTTAAGTGTGCTTTTGTGTGGACTGGATATAGATAGTCTGGATGGTGGAGAAACAGTATACCTATTTGATTCATGAATACATTCCCAATCTAATTTACATTAGTTCTCCAAAGGAAGTGTGCAACATGGGAAGCAGTAGTCGGGGACCACAAGGAAGCAATGTGGAGGCTGGCAGGGTGAAAGTACAGTGCTTCCCCACAGAGAGGTCTCACTGCTGGTAGATCGCACAAACACTATGTTTCAGGGGCTTACCCACTGTCCTTTTCACATACCTTAGGGCAGCAGACCTTCTTTTCCTAAACAAGCTCTGAGCCTCTGATCACATACATGGAATAATGAGAAGACAATTTGTCCCTATATGCAAGACAATTTGTCCCTATATGCTTAAAGTATCTTCTCCTTAGTTTAGTTCATGCTCCACAGCTTCCAGCAATATATTCAGCCACCTCTACTGAATGAATGCTGCAGAAAGTCCTTACACTGTCTCTTGAAGGTATAGATTGATTCCTCCCTATATACTATAAATGACTGCATTTACTTGAATGCAAGACAAAAGAAAAGAAAACCTCATCTTAGATCTGAATACTGGAATAGGGGTGGTTCCGGCTCCGGCTCTGGCAACACTCTGCAGTGCAGGGGAGACCACTACAGTAAGTAAGGGCAGAACATTACACCATCTGAGGAGATGCCCTGGGAATGCTCTGTGCCGCAGAGCAGGGCTAACCCTAGCTGGTTTGTTGTTCTAGGTGAAATAAATGTTGATGTCCCTTTCCAATGTTCATGTAGCTAGCACCACCAGTGAGTCAGAAGCTGCAGATCAGCTCTAGAAATGCTATTCCACCAATTCTGCTATGTTGGATAACTGCCCATTGTGTCTTGACACTACCTCAGAGAGGGTTTTTTCAGCACACTGCTTTGTCCTCGGGAGGTGGGAGCAGTGTATTGTTACAACATCCCTTTAGAAGACAGTAAAACCAGCATCATCCTTCCCTGTTCCTAGTCTGCCTAAATAACTTCTGAAAGGTGCATTTCAGCAACAGGCCTGAACACCCCTTCTACAAGACAAGATCTAAATAGATATGAGAGGGAGACTTAACCTTAAGTACTCCTTGAAAAATATTATCCAAAAATAGGAATCATAGATTTGCCTTTACTGTGTCACAAATACACACGTAGGCTTCAAGTCCTGAATTTTCGTTTTCTTTTAATTGGACGAAAAGTGTTCAAATATACTATGTTACTTTAAAATCGGTGAAACTAGAAAAATGCAATGAAAGACCACAAAAAAGGATTATTTTTAGAACACTGCAAAATGGTTTATAAGAACTGCATACAGCTTCTCTTAGTAAATGTCGTAATAAAAGTTCATTGATTAAAAGAAATTGGCTCTATTGCTCATAATAGCATCTCATTGATTGAAGAGCATTGCCTGTAATGGTTTCCTTCAAAGCAGCATCTGTTATGTATTAACCTTTCAGCCTTCAGAATCATGGGATATGAATTTCTTGCTCAAACTACTGGTCAGATGACCCATCTATGACATTTAATAAATTGCACCTACTGCACATAGATTCAGGATTTCATAAAAACAGGGAGAAACACATTATGAAAACAGCACATTTTTCATGATTTATAGAACAATTGAACACTTTATGTTAAAAAAAAATCAGGAAATTTAGGGATGAAGATCTTCCTTACATATTATCAAACATATATTAGATGAATCAAATGAGTGTAATGATAAATAGTGATATCATGATTGAACTTTGAAAGACAGAAAATCTAGCATGTCCAGTCTTTTAGGCAAAAATAGATAAACACAAGATAATTCTAATTTCTTCTTTGTACAGTTTAGAATAGTTCACCTATTATCATTGTATAATTAATTATATGTATACTTCAATTCAGACAAACATATAAATTAACCTTCCACATAAAATTCCTTTTTATAATTTTAACAAAGTTTCAAGAAAAGGTACAGTGAGTTATTTTTAAGGGACCAAAATCTTTTAAATCAAACATAATGTATATATTATAATTGTAGAATATCATTATAAATGACTATTTTATTGCAAAATATGTCTTTTTCTATTCTGTATAGAAATTGTTCATCTTAATCTGATCTTGCTTCATTATAAAAGAAATATTAAAAGTCAGTTTGTTTTCTTACTTAAGACATGGTTCAAAAGTATGCACTACCTTTACCAGTAAATACTTCTGGAATAAACAATGTTTTAACCCCTGAAAGAGGCATTCATTTGTGAAGATATAGTATGTTAAATAATATTAAAATTTTAATAGAAGAACTAATGAACCTATAATTAAACATAAAAATGTCTTAGCAGGTTTTCTGGGAATTCCAATTCAATTCATTTTAGTTAGGATCTAGTTAGCTTGGATTATTAGAGCCAAATTGTATCTAGATAGGTTTAAATTGGTTCACAGGGGCATGTCTACATGTTCAATACACAGTAGTCACTGCATATTTAGTTTAGTACTTGTTTAATGAAGTACTAACTAAATGTGCAGTAACTACAGTATGGCACAGTAGCACCAGAGCATGGTTTTTTAGTGACACTTACTGTGCCTAATAATACTGCTGTAGCGTATTAGCACAGTTTTTGCCCAGCACACTACTGTGCAGTTTTATTAGATTACTGCACATTAAGTGTCTGGTATAGATGTGCACAAGGTTAGTAACAGCTAATACAGATGTAAATGGTTCAGAAAGGAGGGGAAACAGATATCAAACATTACACTTTTAAGAGAAAAATCTGCTGAAGTGTTGACTTGAAGGGCCAAGAATGAAGAAAAGGAAAGAAGAAGAAGAAGAAGAAAACAGGAAAGTAGAGACCCAAAATGAAAAAGAAAGAGAGAGACAAGAAAATCAGCAGTAAAGATGAATGACTGGAGGACAGTAGGAATAGAAACAATGACATGCAGAGTATTAGCAATGAAAATCTGTTGGTACCTTGCCTTTGTAGATTATCTTTGTGCACAATTTAGTATTTTTTTGTAACCCATAGGATGTTTAAGTCAAGACATTTCTTTAAACTTCTAAATGAAGACTGTGAGATGCTGAGCTTTTACAAAAATTCTGAGCTTCTTTGCCCAGGTGAACACTTAGATCAAGATCCAAAAATGATTTAGGTGCCTTAAGCCCAATAATTTGATTCTAAGATCTTTCACCCAGCTGCTTCCTGAGCCTAGACTCACTAGGCACCTGAGGTTTTGACAGTAAAGTTTCCTAGGAGCTTTAAGGAACTCAATATACATCTAGAAGCAACCAGGCTTGACAGAGCTGAGGAGCTCAGTGTCTACTTCACATATTAGGCTGGGATCCAGAAATAAGTGTTGCTCTGCTGAAGTTCTTTGAGAGAATCAATCTAACGGGTGTTCTCCAAACAAGCCAACCAGACACCTATGGGTTCAGGTTCCTCACAGAAAAGCAATTGTGGCCACTGCTATCTTTTAAACCACAGTTGGAGAAACACTGCCACCCACTTATATATAATGGCTAAGTGGCCAAAACATTCCCTGAGGGGGTTCAAACTTAAATCCCAAGGAATTGTCCTCATAACCAGGTTATAGCTGTGAGGGTTGGTAGCTGCATCCTTTCTGTTGAATTTGTGCCACATCACAGACAAGGTTTCAAGATACTTTGGACCAACAAAAGAACACAAGAGGGAATATGACTCTGATGCCACTGACAGACACTAAGAATGCATGATGGGATCTGATGTGTGAGCCCAATAATCATCCTGCCTGCCATGCCACACATGCATTCAATTAAAGTCATGATAGGAACCAGTCATAAAGTTATTACATGTGTTTTCTGTAATGACTTTGTCTCTTATTCCTGGTTTTATCAGCCCATTAATTGAATGAACTAGTGGCCAGGTCACTAGTTAACCACATCTTAAGTGTAATGTGTCAGGGTCCTTTATATATTTCCTGTTTAGGGA
>NW_005842092.1:588309-634064 GCF_000455745.1 Alligator sinensis
AAAAGCCTTGGGTTCTGATGCTGCTCCAAACATTGCTTCCATCTTTCCCCCAGTGAGTGCTTAATGTAAAACACAGAAATAGTACTTGAATCAGGGACTGGAACCCAGGGCCAGGTCCATATAACCAAGAGCCTAGGGTCACCAAGCACCCTGCTTGTAGGCTGCTCCTTATTCAGCATGCCAGTTTTGCATCCCAAACTAGGGTTTCTAACTGCCCCCTTAAGGTGTTTAGGCAACTAACTTTAAGTGCCTAAATCTTTATTGGATCCATCTCTTATACATTAGTTGGTCCTTGGCTGAAGCAAAACTACTTCTGGAAGTAAGGTATTATTCCCAATAAGTAAGGATGGCAGAACGGAGTTCAATAGGACATTATCCTCATTTTCCATGGAAGCACATTCTTTCATAGTACTGTTTTCCTTTAAGAAAGCAAGACTGAGCTGAAAGAAAACCGTATACAACGGCCTTTCCCCCAGGGAAAGGGTGCACAGCTGTGATCAGAAACACAGCCTAACTAAGCCTGGGAGGATCACTTCACCACAGCTGGTTAACCCATAGTGGTGCTAGGCCAATAAAGAGGCTCATATCCCTATTGTTAGCGTAAACAATAAGCCTAAGGCAGCCTCACTGGTACACTTCTAGGTTTGGAGTGTGCCGGTGGATGTGGATGGACTGGACATGGGCAGGACATACTGAAGAACCTTAGTGCCAGAACCCAACACCAGGGATGGATCCAGGATTTAGCAAAGGTAGGTGTGAGAGTAGAAACCCACACTACAGGGGTGGCTGAACCCCTGCTCCCAGCATCCTTCTTTTCCCCCACCCACTCATACAGGCAGACCATACTGCAGGAGCCTTTTTTAAATTCCCCAGAGCAGGTAACCCCACCACACACCCTTTCTCTTCCATGCTCAGAGCCACACACTGTCCTCTCCCTTCCCCCTCTTTCCTTGCTCACTGCTGCTGCTTCCCCTCTGTCCCCAGGATGGGAGGATGAGGATGTGCCAGGGCTGGGCTCAGCTGGGAACAGTGGGCGTGGCTGTGGCCGTGGCCATGGCAATGGGTGGGAGGGGAGGGGCATTTGTCCACTGTGCCCAGTCCTCTTGGGAGCAGGAGGAAGGAGGAGAGAGCCCCCATGCCTAATGCCACTGCCATGGTCCCCGCTAAGCCCAGCCCCCAGGCATCCCTGCTGGAGTGGGCAGGAGCAGTTTTGAAGCATCCTTTACCCCAGGACAGCAGGGAAAGCAGCAGTATCATGTGGGGAAGGGGAGGAGACATGACTGAGCACTGAGGGGAAGGGAGGGAGGATTCTCATCTGCTTTGGGGACTTTAAAAAGGTCCCCAGAGGTTCCCATGATGTGGTCCAGTCAAAGAGCGTACTGCTACGCCACTGCCCCCCACCCACTGGATCTGCCCTGCCCACAACTGCCACGGTGTAAATAAGCCCATACAGCCCTAAAGTCCCACCTAGATACTATTGAAAGACTACAAGTAATGGAGAACTACAACATTCATAGGTAGGATTCTCCAATAGTTACTTATATTCGCTGTTATATATTTTAATGTTATTTATGTGATTATGACCAAGTTCAGTTTCAACTACTGGCTTGCATTATGCTTTTTTTCCTGCTAAATAAAAAAAAAAGCCATTTTACCCAGAAAGCTATTTCTTAACCATCTTTTGGGTAAATCAGATAAACTGGGCTTCTTTAGTCAGACTACATTTTCCTTCTTTTGGCTCTTTTCTGAACCCATTCCAGTGTGTCAAAAACCTTTTTGAAGCCTGGACACTATGGGTGCCTATGCACATGCTCAGGGGTGGAGCAGGGCATTTTAATTAGAGTGGTTCCCAGAGAGCTGCTCTAATTAAAACACCATAGCATCACATGTATTAAATCCCAGTTCATTTAAAAATGGCTGTGGGATGATTTAACTAAAGCTCATTCAACAAGCATTAGTTAAAGTGGCCCGGCAGCTATTTTTAAACCTGCAGGGGCTTATACATCTGGCGCTGAGGTGATGCTAGAGTGTTGTAATTAGATGCATTAGGGCACATGTATAGGCACCCATTATTGTTCTGCTGGTGGCAACCTCAGTGCCATTATAATGTTGTTTAGTGAAATACTGGGAGGTATTTTGATACTGTTTATCTGAATGGAATGATGAAATCCATCTCTATGCCTAACACCAGCGCAAAGGTTAAGTGCTACACATTTGGATGTTTAAGCAGGACTCAAGTTTCATTCTCTTGATTTAACGGGTGTAATTTATTAACTTTTGAAAAATGCTAGGACCTCACCAGAAATTGCTGACTTCACACTACCGTCTAAACAGCTTGGTGCACAATAAAGGTATTTCTTAATTTGGAATGATTTTACGATAAAGTTGATGTATTAAGAGAAGAAAATCTAAAGGGGAAAAAAGTGAGCAACAAAATAACTTAGTCCTATCAATATTACTGGGAGTGAAAACTGTGATGCAGACCAGGAAACATTTAGGAGAAAGTCAAATCTGAGAAGAAAATACAGTCTGAATTAGTTTTCTTTGTGAATGTGTCAGATACTAAATACATATTTGTTTACCATGAGAAAACTTTCCGTTCTTAAATAAAAGCTTACAGACATTTTCATTTTGTACTCAGTAATAAATCCTCTAAGTACACTGTATGCCCCCAAATCCATAATCTTTATTTGCAACCATGGGTAGTACATTGTCTCACATAAGAGCTGTTTTTAGACTTCCTACCAGTTATGCCTGTTGGTCTGGGGAACTAATCTTCTTCAACTCTTTTTATATCACTCTTTCTTAACTTTTTATTTAAATCTTTTCATTAAAAAAAAAAAAAGATTTTATGAAACAGAGAATAAGACGCAGTGGGAATCATTTTACTTATCTCAGACCATGCCAGGAATGCAGCTGTTGTAGATTATTCCATTTGCAATGTTTATATTAGTTAACACTGATTGAGCAGATCCCAAATAGGAACAGTTTCTTTTGCACTGCGTTTTCAAATCAACAACAAAACATGTCCTAAATGTTATAAGGTCACTGGGGACCAATCTTTCATTTACACATATAAAATACTTTTAAACATTAATATGGAAAGCATCTTGAAAAATGTTAAAATTACTTCAGGAAAAATACCCAGTGAGTCATCTGCTGGGATTGTCTTGGTGTATCTGACATAATCAGTTCCCTGCCATTTCAAGAGGCCTCAGGCATTGGTGGCACCCTGGTCTCTCATGTTCTCTTCCTGTGGTGCACAGTTTGGTCTCCTGAGGACTGAAATGTTTGAATCTAAAGTCCTCGAGCTGAATAGGCGGAGTTGGATAATGGCCAGTGTTAGCCAGTCTAAATTCAGTAATGTTTCTCATGGCCTTAAATTCTATAGAATAACTTGGCCACAGATTCAGAAAATGAGACTTGGAAAATAACACCAAGAACTGTCCTTATTTGTCACAAAGCACATTTTACATCTGAGGTGAGGAACAAAATAATAACTTATGGCCTGTATATAACTAACTGTTCTCTCTAACAGACATGTCAGATACCTGTTCCTCTGGCATGTGATGGATATTATAGAGCTATTCTCTCTCCAGCCACTTTTCATAGGCCACCTCCTTCTCCCAGTCAAGTTCATGAGAGCATTATAATTGATGTCAGTGCAAGCAGAATTGCCAATTACCTGGAAATGTTCATAACATTCTAGCTGCATTAACGTTTCTGTGAATACCAGCTCTTCCTTAGATTGCCGGAGCATCTGCAGCCATTGTGGAATCCATGGTAAAGTGGTTCCAATTAACAATCTGAGAGTAGTGTGCTATGGATCTGGAATTGTTCTGAAAGTGCAGGACCCGCATGTGAACAGAAGATATGTACAGATACTGAAGGATCCTCTAGGGCAGTGGTTCTCAACATTTTTTTGCCATGACCCACTGCTGGGAGCAGAGTGCGGCAGCGGCCCAGGGGCAGGGTAGCTCCCGGCATGTGGTGCAGCTCGTCCTTTGAGTGCAACGCCACTGGCATTGCTCCCATGACCCTCATTTGGGTTGCAACCCGAGGTTGGGAACCACTGCTCTAGGGTTGCCATCCCTCAAGAGAGCGCACTTGAGCTGCAAAGAGCCACGCGGCTTGTCATTAGTTCTTGGGGCTCTCATCACAGACCAGGCCTCCGTTGTGCTGAGTGCTGTACAAACACTGGGCAAGAATCCATCCTTGCCCTGAGGAGATCGCATAACACTTTGAAAATTTACCTCAAGAAAGGAACCAAGGTTAGGGAATGAAAGCAGAATTTTAGAGATATTTCTGGCTTTTATTAATGGTGTTGCTCTCTATTTACTTAAACAGTTTATATTTAACAGGCTAAGGTACTGCAGTCTTCTCTCTTCTTTAGGGGGAAAGAATAATTGCTATTTGTTGTGGTTAAAAATGTCAGCAAATATGTATCACTGCTATCATCAAATTCCTTAAAATCTTGGATTTGGTTTTGATGTGTGTCATGAACCTAAGGGCTTTATGGGGTGTCTTATATGAGTCCTCCAGTTTGTTTTACTGATATGGCATGTGTAGTCTCTGTGTAAAGGTATTGTCAAGCTGCACTTACCCTTATTGTCATTATATTTAGATGTATTGTGGTATTTGATTAAAATATATATTCCTTATATGTCATAATAGGGCCAGGATTAAACAATAAGGTAATGATTTTCAAGTAGTAAACAATGAGTGTCTTTGACACCTAGGAAAGGCTCCAAGCCTAAATACCTGTAAAGCAGTTATGACCTAGAATTAGCATTTGCCTTGAGTTGTTTACTGACTCCCTTGAATTTACATTTAAAAGAAGGGGTCATAAGAACGCAGGCTAGTCAAACTATTGGGGGGAGAAGAGAGGCAATATACTGGAGGAGAGAGTCTCCATACCCAAAAGGATGCACATATTCTCCTGGACTTAATTAGGTTAGGAAAGATTTTGTTCTAGAAGGCGTGCACCTTCAGGAAGAGGGTGGCCAGGAAGTTATATGTATAATGCAACCCTCCCCCCAACACACACAAGAATCTAAGAGATGATTTATGTGAATAGCTAGGTAAGCAACTGTACCTAAGCCTGCCTTGAGTGGTTTTGTCTTCAGTTTTCCTTGGTACAGGGGAGGCTCTGGTCCCTCAGCCTATAGGCTAAGTCAAGAAGCAAACAGGAAAACTAGTGAGAGCCTCTGGCAGGGGAGTCAGAGACAGAAGCTGGTTTTTCATCTGTTGAAGCTGGCTGGGAACTGTATCCTTGAACTGAAGGTGCAGGGTAGGAACAGGTTCTTGTTCTGATAATTTATTTATTTATTCTTTTATCTCTGTCAGTATCTTAACATATGATTACTGATTCATATGATTGTTCTTGGGGGTGTTTTATGATAAATCCTTTTTGTTATCTTGCTATGGACATATTGTCAGTGTTGACTGTGACTCCAGAACATATGATCATACAGGATTGCCCATTTTATAGAATGAGGGCTACATCTCTTCTGAATGCATGACTGGACAAGGGTGCCCAGCTAGGAAAATCCCCTCTACTAAAAACTGGCAAGACCTAAGTTATACAGGCCAAGGAGGTGCTGCAGGCCAAGGAGTTGGTCCTGAGCTCATCTCAGCTAGTTTTCAGTGGTCAAACAGCAGGTGGCAGGGAGGTGCTGGGAGTGGAAGGGCACCCAAAAGATGTGATGCACTCTGGGGGCGTGTCCAGACGAACACACATGTGCAGTGTGCAGCACTGCAGACCCATCTGCAGCTGTGCACACTGTACGTGCTGCAAATGCAGGAGTTCCCCATGCTGCTAATTTCCCTGCTGCAGGATCGCCATGGCTGCAGCCCCCAGAGGTCCCCAGGACCCCAGGTAAGGCTGCTGGGGCCAGTCCAGGTGCTGACCCCAGCTTCCCCTGTCCCACCCAGGGCCATATGCTACATGACAGAGTGCACGTGCATGGAGATTTCTCAGGGACATGGAGCAGCAGCACATATTGTGCCACTGCTGTTTCTCCCTGGGGAAATGCATGTTCCTGCTCACAGCGATACTAGGGTTACCATATTTCCAGTTTCATAAAAGAGGACACCTGTGGGAGGTGAGGGGGTATATAATTGTGTGTGTATGTGTGGGGTGGGGGCAGTGATATGGCCATGCCATAGCCCTCCCAGCCCTGCTGCTGCCCCTCACTCCCGACCCACAGTACCCCACCCCCCGTACCATGCTGGTGCCCCTCACTTCCAACCTGCAGCCCCTACTCACCCCCCTACTGATACCCCTCACTATCAACCTGCATCCCCCAGTCCTGCCAGTGCTCCTTACTCCTGATTGGCTGCCCCCTACCTCTCCAAGCCCAGCTGCCCATGAAGCTCCTTACTGCCCCTGAAGAACTACAGGCACTTCACCCACCAGCCCACTCTTCTGCAGCCCCAGCACTGGCAGGCACCTACCCTCCTCGTACCCTAATCCAGACACACACACACACACACACACACACACACACACACTTACTTGTCTGCAGCTTCTGGGGTGCATGCAGAGGCATGTGGTGTCCCTGCTTCCAATTGCCTTCCCCCGATCTCCCCAGCCCCAAGCGACAACTTGTTTGGGCAAGCCGCAAAGTGCCAGGAGAGCAGAGACAAAGCAAAAACCCAGACATTTGCTGATATTTTAAAAAAAACCTGCCCAGATGGAGATGGGAGGACCCAAAAAGAGAACATGTCTAGGAAAATATGTATGGTAACCCTAGTGGACATGGCCTGGGAGTGTATCTCTAAGGCACACCCAGGCCATATCTTGGGTCAGGGCATGTCACAATGCATTCCAACACTTTACAAAGCAGAATTCTGGACCTTTTGAAATTAATTTTTTTTTAATTTTGACTTCAATAGGGCCAAAAATTCCACCTCAGTTAATCTTTACATCTCTGAAAAAATACCTCTTTTAGCTATTCCATTGTTTATAGGCAAGCAGATTTAGCTTTTCATAGTCTTTTTTGAGGAAGTATAGGAAACATTGTTATTAGAGTAGGTAGACACGGTTTTGTTGGAACAATTTGTCATTACATGCCATTTCATCAGATAAAATTTTGCTGGAAATTTAAATAGGATTTTTAATGGAATATTATATTTAGAAACTTAACTAGATTTCATATGTCAATATGTTCTGTTTCATCATGTATGGATTGTTTCTAGTTGTGATTTTAATATGATTTTGCATTAAATGTATTTTAATTAGAACTAAAATAGAAACATAAATGCATTATTCAACATGTACTTTTAAAAAGCCTGTTTCACAAATTTCTTGAATTCAAAATTCTGTTATTATTTGAGACAAAGACAATTTATTTAATTACAGATGTTTTCCATAGCATTCAGTTTCACACAAGTTCAAGGGAAGCCCTTTCTAGCACATCACTGACAGGAGTTTGTAAGACTTTTAGTTTCTTCATGTATAAATTGCATTGGTCTTAAGCTTGCCATGTCCTTGCTTTGCTGTTTTTAAGCAACAGGATGTTATTTATAGGTTTTGTTCATTCAATAAATTCATTTGGTACAGCTCAGCTGAACAGACTCTACCAATAAATACCAAATACATTTCCTTGGTTGCAACTCATTCACTACCCACTGGTCCTTGGCCTTAGTCAAAGTACCACACACATCGAATCTCTCTCTGTGTTCAAAATGTTAAAAATCAAAACTCTCTATCTCCAGTATTGCCAACCCCACTGTGCCAAAAATCATGAGACAAACTCTTAAAATATCAAGAGATTGGCATGTAAATCACGAGATGCTATTTTTGAAATATGTATGTTGGGGGGCGGGTAGGGGAGCATGTTATTTGTGAAGGTGTGGGGGGCTGTGGGTGTGTGTGTGGTGGGGGGTTTGGAGCCTGGGGAGGCAGGGTCCCCACACACCCTGGCAGGATGTGGGGTACTGTAGGTCAGGAGTGAGAAGCAGCAGCAGCCTGGGCAGGTTGTGGCTTGGGAGTGAGGAAGAGACAAACAAAGACAAAGAGACACACAGAGACACTGACAGACACACAGACAGTGCCCAGTTGGTAAGTGGAGGAGAAGGGGTGGTAGGGACATGGAAGGGATGGAGTGGGGGAGATCAAGGCTCCTGCAGTGAGGGAGGAAGTGGGGTAGTAACAGGGGTGAATGGGACCCTGGGGCAGGGGCAAGTCATCCAGAGGTGAGGGGAGGTGTGCGGCTCCCCAGCAGTGCATACCTCTGGGGGTGCCACAGGGGCATGTGCCCCTCCCCATGGGGCAGAGGTGGGTTGCCCACTGTGGGATGGGGCTCTGTGCCCTGCTGCCTTTTCCTGGGAGCTCAGCTGTGTGATGCCATTGCTGCCTGCTGGGCAGAAAGGGGATGTAGAGCACATCACTCTGCGTGGCGTGTCTTCTGCCCATCCAGTGGCAGGAGGCATATTGGGGTCACAGGACTGAGCTCCTGGGCCAGAGGCAGCAGAACACAGAGTCCCAGTCCACCTCTTCCCCATGGGGGGTACGTGCCCCCAAGGCACCCCTGGGGCTATGCACTGCTGCGGGGACATGCACCCCCCCATACCTCTAGATGACCCATCCCATCCCCAGGATCCCATTAACCCCACCCTCTACTCCAGCTCTACTCCCTCCCTCACCATGGGGGCCTCTGTATCCCAAACCCTTCTCTCTCCCCCTGCCCCTTCCCCTCCACTTAGCATCTGGGAAAACCTGGAGATCTGAGGGCTGGATTGAGAGATCATGAGTCGGTGTTATTTTGACTTTGAAATCCCGAGTTTTGCAATGGTTTCACGACAGTTGGCATTACTGTGCCTCCCACTTTCCACTTGTCCTTCAGGTTCTCTCTCATTCTGTCACAGACCACAGGCAAAATATAGCCAAAACTTACTGAACAAGGCATATAATAATAAGAAGCATTCAATCTTATCACAAGCCTCCACCACCACCTACCTTGCAGTCTTCCAGAAGTACACCTCACTGACATTCTGCAAATAATCTGGATAACATTAACATACCTGTATCTCTTTTCTAGCTGTTCAGGGAAAGGCTTTATAAACCAGAGAAGTACACAGCAAGCTAGGTCTCCACAACAGAGTTATGGAGTCATAACTCAATTAGGCTTGGTTCAGATGTTACACTTAATGCATGTAAAGCACACAGAAAGCGCTTTAAAGCTGTAACAGACCAGATGTTCATAGCACTTAAAGTGCTTTAAAAATGGCAGATCATGCTCTAAATTAACCCTCAACAGATGCGGTATTAAACTGAAGCAATTTTGCTCAGAGGGTTTTTTTGAATGTCCAGGCCACATTCATTGCATTTCAATGTAGGTCTCATTCTGTCACCATCCCAGGGGCCTCTCACTGAGTGACTTGCTAACATCGGCTAGTGCTCATCTGCTCTGGGCAAACACTGGCCTAGTCCCACCCCTGGGCTCTCTCAGATTTCTGGCTGGGGTCCTAGGGGGAGGGGCAGGCCAGGTCCACGTAGCAGGAGGACTCCACCACCCCAGTTCTCTGCATGGTGAAAAGCCAGCCTGGGCAGCTCCACGCTGCAGCTCCTTGCTGCAGTTGTCAAGAGAGTGGGGCAGTGGGGGGAGGCCCCCCCCTGCTATACAGACCAAGCCCAGCCCCCCCAAAAAAGCTCAAGGAAGCAAGTTTGGGGGGGGAGGAACTCTGCTCCTGCCCAGCCACTGCTGACAGTTGCCAGCTGGTGAGGGTCAGGGCTGGGGAGAGGGGCCACTGTGGCAGACTCCTAGGAAGTATGTGGGAGCCCCTCCACCTTCTGGCCTTGACCAGTGCACACAGGCACTGAGTCCCCTCATCTCCCCCAACCAAATAGCAAATGCCTGTTTAGTTCATTCCAACTCTAACTTTTAGCACTTTAAGATAGAGGGGCATTTTGAACATCTGTACTTAGCCCTAGTGTCCACAGCGTCCTAGGGAACAAAGAGATTCGATTACTCACTCTAAGAAACAGGCCCAACTTTCCAAAAATATTAGCATCAGCAATCTCGTCAGAACATCCCATATTAATATCGGTGACTTTCTACAATGATCAATAAGACTTCATAGCACCACAGGAGAATAAACTTTGTGTTGATAGTCTTTAGCCTAATGTGAAGAACAAAGAAAAGCAAAGAAAAGCATCAACAGCATTATCAATAATCTCCCATGTAATAACAAGCTTTGTAACATAGCTCAGCAGCATCCTCTTCAGAGCATCACAAACCACCATGGCAACAGATCCAACGGTTAATCTACCAACATCAAACCAGCCTGGTACTGAAAAACAAGTATGAATGGCAATTTTCCAAATGGTGATAGAAGCATGCTCTTCCACACTGAGAGGAACTCGCCCTCTTGGTGTTTGTTGTGGCTGTAATTCAAGGGTAGGCTCTGCACAGTTTTCAAGAAAGGGGCCTGAAGTTCTATCATCCTTTCCATTAACTCCAATTCTGTATGACTACCAGGGTCCAGCAGTCCCTGTCAGCTAGTACAGCCCAGAAGTGGTGCTCAACTAAGTAAATCTATTCCCAAGTTTCATTCTCCCGTTCCTCATCTTTTATTCTTCCATTATATTACCTATGGAAGCTGAAAGCCAACTTCTTCTATGTACATGACTCCTAATGCACATCCATCATCCTGTGTTAATGACAGCCACAGTCACAGTACTCATTCTGCTTTGCACTAGTTTGATTTTAGCATTGGCAAAATTAATAGATGCAAGGAAAACAGTCATATGGCACTCAATAACAGCAAAGCAGACTAAATTTCTAAAGATCCTGGTATCACACAGCACATAGCAAGAAAAATCACTGAGCAGAACACCAAATGGCAGAACCTCTCATGATGGGGTATCTTTTCAGAATAGTAAGTGGGATTTTAGAATTCAATTAACTGCTGCACTGCTTGGACATAATGATTAAAAAGGAAAACTACCTTAACCCAGCTTATAAAAAGTGCTGTGAACCTACTTCAGTTCAATATACTTAAATCACTGCAATTAGAGCAAACATGCTAAATCAATGTAACATCCTTATGTACACACAGCCTTATTGTTTTGTTGTTGCAAAAAACAGTTCTGTTGAAAGAGGTGCTCTACATTTAACCACTGAGAAGGGAAAAATATAATTGAATCAAAGATTCCTGTCTTTTGTTCATTACCTAAAAGCTTTTATATATAGTTGGTGGGTCAATCATGTAAACACCCTGAGAACTTGCCATATGTTAATATGGTAATGCTTCTTGTATTCAAAAGCATTCAGCATAAGAATAGATTTAAAATATGTCTGATATTTTCTCACTAATGACTGCTAACAGATTCATCACCTTCCTTCCTTTCTCCTCCCAGTTACCCATTAAAAGCATTTTGAAACCTCTCTATTCAAATGCAGATTCTGATTTCTCTCTCAATATTATATACAGGCTTTTTATGAATAGCTTGTGGAATAATAAAGCTTAGTCTTTTCATGTTTTGACTTATGTTCTTTAATAATTATTTTTTAAGGAAGATATTATAAAAATTGTATTACTTTTTATGTTGTTTTAGTCTCAAGTAAGGCCATGCAGGTCTTGGGCAGGCAGTTCTGCTCACCCATTACTGTAAGTCATTAGTTACATATATACTTTAAATACATACTTATATTGTCACATAAGTTCTAGTATAAGCATCTCTTTCCCCTAGCATTCTCATGCAGAATGCTGATATGTCACCGAAGAGTCATTCTGGAAAGCATGAAGACGTGATCATAACTGGGGAGCTACTTAAACCACGGTTTCATGATTTTTGTGGAAACTGTGAAAAATAGCTATCTCTGGGAAAAATGGTGTTGACTGAATTTCCATGCGATTGACCCCTCCCCCCAAAATGCTTACCAAAATACAAAAAAAATTTTTTTTTAATTAATACTTAGATTTCTAATAATATGGTAATTGGTATGATATTTCTGTGGAATTTGCTATTTAATTGTGTGGTTTTTGCCTCTCAGCCAGTCAGTGATGAGGGATGGGGCCACTGGGGCCCTTGGCCAATCAGCCGTGAGCAGCAGGACTGCCACAAAATACTCATGAAATTGGTTCTGTGCACTGCAAAAAACCCTTTCTCTCACCACAATTTATTTAAGTAGCTCCCTAACCATAACTCTATCCTATAATCCTTTGCATACTGGTTTGAAAAAAATATAGCTAGCATCCCAGCCACAAAGGCATAGGAAAAGCTGCTAATGAGTATGTTCCTCCAGTGTCCCTGGATTCTCCATGTCAGTTCCTACCCTTTACCCATAAAACCTTCTTCCCTGTAATCTCTATGCCATGGGCTCCAGGCACTACAAATAACATGGTGTACTTCTTTCCACCATAGTCACTAGTACTGTTCTAGGTATAAATACCTAAAGCTTATGATATGGTTGTTTAGATGAGTTCTGTATCAGAATAACATCACAGCAAATTTGAATATGAAGAGTAAGAAAGGCAGGCTATGACCTCTGACACTGCAAGCTCTTATTAAGAAGGGTAAAACTTACACGTTCCATATAAGACTATTACCTTGGTTAAGGGCCAACGCTGTCTAGCGAATGCTCTTTAGCTATTGACTACAACTTCTGAGTGGTCCTGGGTATCTGGTGGCAACAGGGTGGGGTACTCGTGATGGGGTTGCTCCTATAAAATACCATAATGTTGCAACTCTAGAGTAAGGTGAGTATAGGGCACCTCAAAACCGTAGCCCCTGCTGCTTTGTGGTTACTCCTTGGTTTGAGAAAGGTTAAGGGAAATCACCCTGACAGAAATGCTCCCTCACTGAGTTGTTAGGCAGTCAGGAGCAGTTCTTATCTGTTACCCTCTGGCAGAAGCTACAACCATCAAGGCACTGAGTGTCTGGACTTACTTTGTCCTTTGGATTCTGTCTCAATGGTCTAAAGTGGGGATGGTAGGTCTAGGACAGTCTCTACTTCTCCACACACTTGCCTTGGTGTATGCATTAAAGGTCTTGGTATGATGGTTGCAGGATTCTGTACAAGTGTATTCATTGAGCACCTGACTAGACCTCTTACACATAGACCATGATCCAGAGGCCTGGCAGTTGCCTGCAACTTCTGAGTATTGCTATATTTTTGCCTGCGCTTGTTAAAGCATTTTTAAAATCACTTTTCATTCAGAAACTGTTTGACATTCTAGAAACGCTTCACAAATCTGTTGATTAAAATTTTTCTGATATTATGAAGAGGAAAAGCACCAAGAGAAACTAAAGACAAAAGCTATTCTGGATTTAGTAATTATAAATACAATAGTAGATTGGGAAATTCAAACAGCATTGTGAAAAAAGGTATCTTCATTTCTTTTAAGACATCGGCTCAGTACATTAAGTTTCAATAAAGTGTAAAGTTTCTACTCATCTAGCATGATTACTCAAATACTGGTGTAAACAAAGATATTTCCTTCCTTCCTTCTGATAGTTTCACTAGATATAATTTTTACTATTACATTACACTAAATAAAGTGATCCCAAACTCAGCTGGTAGAAATTGCCAATTTATACTAGGTAAGATTCTAAAACTATCTGTCTTTCACCAACTCTTTAGTCAGCACCCACTTTCACTTAACATAGACTGAAATGTGTTTTGCTTGGGGATATCAAGCCAGCTTAGATAGCCCCCCAAAAAATAGATAGAAAATCCTAGGTTCAATTAATCTTTTTTATTCCAGGCTAATATCTTCACAAGGGAAAATGCATAAACATGGTCTGTCAAGAGTTCAAATGGGCAAGTACTGGTATAGGAATATTGTTTTTTTTCCAGAAGTATATAGGTTGAACTCTTCTCACAGCAAGCTCCATAGCATCAGATGGCATAGTCTGAACCTTAAAAGACAGCTGTTTTCATTTATGAGTTACCTGTCTGAGGTCATTTGGCCTGGAACTCATAATTTCTCTATCATTGCAGTAACATTCACTCTAGAAACAATAAACCAGAGTGGCTTATTTGAACTTTATATTGTTATGTATTTCCAATAGATTAAGCATTTTGTCTCCAATAGCTAGACAAAGTGTCTCAGACATTCATTTTCTTTTTTACACCAAGAGAATACCAGAGGCATATCTTTTGTAGTTGAACCTAGGTATCAGAAACTGCTTATTAACAAATTACTTGTTTATTATTATTGTTGTTATTATAATATACCTGTACAACCCTTCTGCAACAATATGATACACATGAGAAATCTAGAAAAATGGTTATTATTAAGGCGGTGATAATGCAATGGCTCCCAAACTATGATTCATACAGCATTGCCTAGCACTTTTTATTAAAGACTGTTTTTTTTCAGTTGCTTAAAATGTAATCATAGTTTTATGGCTTGGGATCTGTCCTTGTCAGGGTTACCAACTGTTCATAACTTTATAGACAGTCTGTTTAAAAAAAAAACCAGGAGGGTTAAAAAAGCTCATCCATATATATATTGAGCTTTGCCTAAAAAACTAAGAAACAATGAGCTTCACTGAAGGCCTGTCATTAAAACGAAGCTGGATGCAAATGTTCATGGATCAACAGAGCAGAGCAGTGCCACCTTGTGTTTGAGTGAAGTACAGCTCGGTGCCCTGCAGAGACCTTTCCATCAGGGCTTTATGGCCCACAGGAACTTTCATAACTGCTCCAGTCCTGTGCTGTTACTTCATCTCCTACTTGCAAACACTGCTCACGTCCAAGGCAAGCAGGGCTGGAACGCGCCAGGTAGTTTGAGGCACTGGGCAGGACAGAGACGAGGGTAGTGTGACTGGGAGAGAACTATAGGGCCAAGAGTGGGGAGAGGCAATGGATGGGGGTCCATGCCAGGATGGGGAGAGTAGTCTTAGCGGGGGTTACGTGAGGGGGTGGGCTGGAGTAGGGATAGCATAGTATGGGGGCAGTCAAGGTGTGAAGGTGAGTAGGGGACCCCTAGTTTGGGGACAGCACACTGTAAAACTATTGCTACTGTAGCAGGCTTACTTTTAGGTGCTTGGGTTGAGTCCCAGGCTTGAGATTCTGCTGTTTTGATTGGTGGAGCCCATCCACCAAATCAGGAGGAAGCAGGAGAAGTGAAGTCATGCCTCTTTCCTGAGGGGAGGGAGAGAGGATCTCCCCTGGACCTGATTGTAGACTGCAACACTGTCAGATCCAGAAGACTTCAGGGGCGGAGCCCTGAAGAGGGTGATAGAAGCTGCATGCCCAGCATGAGGGAGATGCATTGGGGATGGAGAAGAGAGAAGAGCGGGGCTTAGAAAAGCTGAGGAGAGCTGCTCAGCTTGGCGAAGCAGTAGCCCAGAAGAGCCCCTGAAGACTTCCATCGGTGCGGAGCTGCAGATGGCTCCAGCGGTTAGGCTCTTGGTGCACAGCATGGTGCATGGCATCCAGACCTTGGGAGCTGTGTGAGGTGGCTCAGGTCTGCAACCTTTGGCTAGTGGCCAGAGACACGGTGCACAGGCCAGCGCATGGAGCAGGATCTTTGGAGCCACTTGGGCAGCTCACATCCGCAACCCCTTGCATGAGGTCGGGAGCTTGGTGCAGGAGGCACTGCATGGAGAGTGAGAGGCCCTGGGAGCTGGTTGAGGTGGCTCGAGTCTACAGCTGCTGACACGGGGCAGTAGCTCAGTGCAGATGATGCTGCACAGAGGGTCCAGGAGCAGACTGAGCCCTGATGCTGCATAAGGCTGCCTGGGCCTCCAACCCCTAGCACAAGGTGAAGCGCCCACTACACACAGTGGTGCATGTGGCCCTAAGCCAGGCCAGTGGCAGCAGAGTCAGGGAGCAGGAAAGCCTGGTGGGGAACACAGCTGAACCTGGAGAATGGGAGGCAACCCTCCAGGACTGTGGAGTAGTAAGTTACCCTGGAGAGAGTCTTTGGGGTCTCCCTTTTCTTTTCTTTCCCCCCACCTCCTTTCCTGTAGTGGTACCTTGGGAGTAGGGCCCCTGCCCGGGAGGGCACCCAGGTAGTCTAAGGATTGCTTGTTATATTTGTAGACTGTGCCGTATACTTTATGCGAATAAGTTGAAGTGATAGTTTGTATATTATAGAGTTATAAGGTTGCCCAGTCAATATCCTTTGTTCTGGGTTGTTCTATTGTTCACTTGTATTTTTGAATAACAATTGGGTGTATGTATATATATATGTGCGCGTGTGTATACACACACACACATTTATATATGTGGTATATATGGTATAGGGTTTATTTTGTTGTAGATTTGTACATATATATAATCTATGTCCTTACCCTTTAATAGTTTTGTTGTAATAATAAATTTGTATATAGTTAAGTAATTGATTGACTGGGCCTGACTCTATAGAGGACAGAGGTGGCTGCTGGGATGCTGCATCCCTCCACAGCACACTGCCCTGCCAATAATTCCCTCAATTGGACAGGGGAGTATAAACCCATGTACACCTGGGCTATACTACAATCAAATAAGATTTTATTTTGGATGAAGTCTCAAGCCAGTTTTGGAAAGTTAGTGTTAAACCCCTAAATATGGCCCTGGATCATTAGTGCTCTCCAGACCCTTGGAGAAGAGTTGCATTTATATTATGTAAAACATAATACAGTAAAAATGTTTGGTTGTCAGTAAAAAGAGTGAAGAATTATAGAATCATAGTACAGATGTTCAAAACGCCTGAGGTAGAAGTGCTCTTAATTTCACATTTTACTCAAAGTGCTCTAGATTTAGGCTGGGAGAGACAAGAACTGATGTTTGCTGTCCAGTGGGGGCAGCTTGGAGCCTGCCTCTGCTTGCTGAGATCAGCAGTGTTCCTGAACACCTCCCAGGAGGCTGCCAGACAATGCTGAGCCCACACAAGCCCAGCCAGCAGCCAGCCACCCCTCATTGGCCAGTTCAGCCCTTCTTCACAGTCCAGCCTCACTCCCCCACCAGCTGGCTGCTGTCAGCATCAGCAGCTAAGTGTGAGGGGAGGGAAACAGAGCCCCCCTGCCATTCAGGCTGCCTCAACTTGATGGCTTGGGTCCCGGGGGAGGCTGGGATGGGTAAGTGCAGCAGGGGGCTACATTTCCTGCCCAGACTCCTGCCAGCTACAGCTCAGAACTCCTCAGCTTTTTGCTACATGTGTAGTAGGGAGTCGGGGTGGGTGGGGGGGCAGACCCCTGCCATGCAGGCCCCCCAAGCTTGCTGGCTTTGATCTAGGGAGGGGTCAGGCTGGGTCTGTATGGTAAGGGGGCACTGTTTTCGAGCCTGCCCATCCCCAGTTCCAAGTGGAGTGAAAAGCTGCTCACAGCTCTGAGCTGCAGCCATCAGGATACTAGGGTGGGTGAGAGTGGGGAAAGGAGCTCCCCTGCCATGCACACCAGGCCCAGCCCCTGCAAGGCCCAAGCCAGAAAGCTGGTGGGAGCCACATGGCAGGGGGGCTCTATACCTTCCACTCTCCAGCCTCCCGAAGCTGCATCTAGGATCCACATGTGGCTTTTCACTGTTTCAGGAACTGGGGGCAGGAGAGCAGAGGAACAGAGCTGCCCTGCTGTATAATCCTGGCCTAGCCACCCCGCCCCCTCAAGACCAGAGATAGCAAGCTGGGGGGAGGCCCACCTCCATTCCCTGCCTCCCCCACCAAGCTGTGCAGGGAGGGGATAGAGTCTTTTCTGTCTCCTCTCTGTGACACCCCAAGAATGGAGCTGGTCTCATGCTTGCCTGGAGCAGATGAGCATCTACTGAGACTAGCAGGTTACCCACTAAGGGTACCCAGGGTACCAGCAAAATGCAACCTACTTTGACTCACAATGAGATTTGGTACAGACATTCAATAAAGAGCTGTAACCTGAAGTGCTTTAGTCTGATATCACATCCATTCAGGGTTAACTTAGAGTGGGATCCAACATTTTTAAAGCGTTCTATGTGCTGTGACCAGCTGTTTGGTTCAGGCTGTAGAGTTCTTTCTGTGTGTTTATCATGTGATAAGTGTAATGTCTAGCCATAGAAAAGTAGGGCTGAAAGGAACCTTCAGAGGTCATCTAGTCCACCCCTCTGCCTGACCCAGGACCATCCCCATCCAAGCCATCCCATACAAACCATAATCTAAACTCTACATATGACTACCATTAACCTTGACACAACACAGACCTAACATGCTAACTTCCCACAGATAACACAGGAGAATCACAGGAGCCAATATCCTGCTTCTATTAAATATTGTTAATATATGCTCAAGAGATCCTGCGTAAAGGGTCACACCCTCCACTACAGAGGAAAGCAAAAATCCTCAGTCTGTACCATCTGACCATGGGGTAAAATTCCTTCCTGACCCTAAATATAGTCATCATGGATGACTGGTGCCTCCTGAGTTTTGGGGGGGGGAGGGGGGCATTTGCCTGCACAGCAGACAGTCAGTGACTGGAGTGGGGGAGGTCCCCTGCAGCCCATCCCACCAACCTGTAAGTGACAGCAGCGCACCACTGGCACTTCCGGGGCAGCACGACTAGCCATGGAAGGACCACTTCCCCTGGTGCCTCCACTCCCCAGTCGGTGCTCCCCCCTGCCCAGGAATGCTGCTATCTGGAGATGCACTGGCGCTCTCAGGGGGTGTACCTGCACACCTATGCACCCCCTGTGTGTTGCCACTGATAGTTATCATTCTAACCATAAGAGAAGGGGCAAGATTGAGATTATCAGTAAGAAATTTTCCTTGGATTGGCAACCCTGGCCAATATAAAATATTCCCTACAATCATTTTACTTAGAAACTCTAGTATCTCCTTCCTTTGACTCTGGGACCTGACTTTTACTGGGTGATGTAGGCAGCCATGTATTTCAGGCTCTCAAGGGGTTAGACTAGATGATATCCTGAATTCCCTTCTGACCCTCTTTTCCAATAATTCTGTCATTCTATTTCTAATCAACCATAAAATCCCTCTGGTTTAAATGAGATTTACAGGTATTCTGCACCTTTACATAGAAGAGGGACATGATTCATTAGCACAGCCATAATACTACAATAACTTGAATGAGTTACTTGTATGAAAAGACTGGGGCCAAGTGATACTTTTTTTTATTTACAGAGCCTCCAAACTCCAGTCTCTTCATACATTATTTTATTACAAGTATTTTTGGTATAAGACAGGCTGTCTAATTTGCAGTTTGTTTATTTCTTAAGCATAATTTTGGAAGGCAATTAACAAGTGTATATTTATGCAAAATTAAATGATTTGACACTCTATTATTAATAAACAAAATTGCATAGATTATGAAGAAATTCAAAGATTAATAAACACTGTCTTCTCTCACTTGGCTACATTGTAAAATATGTTCTATATTTATATTAAGTGTTCAAATTAATTGGTGAACTTTGTAGCCATAAAAAAATGCTCAGTTTTTGCCTCCTTAGGATTTTTATTTAAAGCTTAGAAGGAATATATACGTGTAATATATGGACAGATTTACAAACACACCAAAAACCTTATTAGAACTGGGCAGGTTTCAGTTCCAAGACGTATTTTGGGATTCCATAATGGCTTATTTCTGACATCAGGGAGTATATATATATATATTTCAAAAGTGAATCATGTATAATATTATTTGTAGTAAAGGTCTCTGTACTATAAAATATAAAAAGTATTGAAAAATATACGGTACCCTAATTCCAAAAAAGGGAGGGTGCCTTCTCTGCCCCCTTCCAGAGTTTTCCATGGTAGATCTAAGCAATGGGTACTCCTTAGAACATGGTCTCCATAGACCCCCTGCTCCTCAAGAGAATCCCTGACTGTTACCAAAACAGAAAATGTATGCAGTAGTTCCATGTTGATGAAATTTGTCACAGAGACACAGCACGATATTTAAATCTGTGCCTTTTTAATAGAAAAAAAATATTTTAACCAAACACAAATGAAATGAATACACACAGCAAAAACAATAAATCTGAAATACTGTGCTTTGATTCCATTCCATTTTTTTGTATTGAATGTGTTCCTAGATCATAAATTGAAAAAAAAAAGGATAAGAAAATGACCCTCAATATATTTCTACCTACACAAATAATTCTTTTCAAAGGAAAATAATATGGTTTAAAGGTAAAGGGAACTATATGAAGTTTATAAATAACATTCTATAATTATGCTTAGATCGTTTAGAATTTTTTGTTGGAAAGATTGCCTAACAAAAACTACTATGCAAAATCAAGATTTAAAAAAATAAAATAAAAATGAGATAATTTTTAGGATTTAAAGGACCATAGTATACACCTACATAAATTCAAACTTTGGAATGTGTACTCTTTCTTACATGATGTCTACTGTTTTCCTACTCCACGAAAGACTTGCAATAGCAATTCAGGTTGTGTGCATCTTGATAGTCTCTACAGAGAATGGAGAGTGGTACATGCTAGGGTTGTACAAAACAGCACTGTATCATTTTGACTTCCATTTCACTGTTTCAAAGGGACAGTGTTTCATTTCAATGTTTTGTTTTCTTTCAAAGCATTGTTCTATTTTGTTTCATCAAAACTGTTTCGCTGTTTCAATGTGTTTCGACATTTAGCCCATGGGCTATAATGGGGAATCACAAAAATGTCTTTTCAGAGGGAAAAGAATCAAAATAGACTAACAAAAAAAAAGAGGCTTCTGAGGGAGGAATAAGTTGAAAGAGATGAATATAATATAATATAATATAATATAATATAATAATAATAGGGTATAGAAAGCAAAAGGTATTGAATCCCACTTTCTAGTAACAGGCTAGCAAGTAAGAAGTGACAGCCTTTATCTGATGCTGCTGACCTGTTGGAAGACACAGCTCAGTAACTGATCCCAAGGCAGAAAGCTCAGTTCAAACAACACTTTTTATGCTGTTTTTCTGTCCCTGCCCCAAAGCACTGGAATTGGAAAGGACCTTGGGGAAGGCTCACAGCCACTGGCCAGCTACACAGTCAATATGAAAGCAGTCCTTCCCCTTTTTCCCCCTCCCTCTTCTTAGTTTCTGTTTCCCTGCAAGCAACTTTTAAATTGAGAAACATTTCAACTGACGTTTTGTTTCAAGGCTGTTTCGAAGCCTTGTGTTTCATTTCAATTTCACTGTTTTGTGCTCAAAATTAATCAAAACAGCATTGAAATGAAACACACGGTGAAATTTCATACAGCCCTAGTACATGCCAGGAGACAATATCAAGGAAGTTCAAAAAGCCTAGTAGGCCTTCCAGATAACCTGTGGGAAATGCTAAAGCCCCAACTATCCCTTCATTATCCATTCACAAACACCTACTGACACTTTTGAAATTGCTGCAAACTGAGTTTCTGAAGGTAGATGTATCTTAGTGGTGGCAAAGGCCATGCCCAAGTTTTGTTCACTAGCTAACATTACTCATCCAAGATACGGAACAGCCTGTTTCTAGGCACTCCGTCACCTGAGCTGATTTGAACCACGTTTTCCCATGATCCAAAAGACTGCCCATCACCTATCTATAGAATAGGCTAGGTAAGTTCATTTTCCATCCCTCCTATTGAAGATAAGCTACTGGGCACACAAGAAAACAAGCACACTGTAATCTAATGTTTAAGGGATTTGCTTGGGAGAATCTGGGATCTAGTTTCTGCTGATGGTTACCTCTGTTTTCAGCCAATGGCAGTCTAATGTTAAATTCATTATAGTACTGGGACCCTTCTCCTCTGAGCTGAAGTTAGTGCTGTTGATATCAGCTAATCGTGGTTTTGTCCACTTAAAACTGTAGGCATTTCTGGGGATGAGAGAGCTTGGCTGCCTCCTGGGGCCAATTTGATTTGCTCTGGTGCTCAGGAGGGAATTCTAATTGTGGAAGTATGTGACTTTCCTAGGGACCCTTGCAGTCCCAAATAGAGGCAGGTAATGAATTTTCAGGGTCGTGGTGTCAGGCCAGTTTGAGCCACTGAGCCAGCTGGAGTTAGATGCTTAAATCCCAGTTAAATGCAGGATAAAATTGGGTCTTTTAAATTTCTATTGGGGCGAAAGAAAGAAAAACAAATTGCTGCACAAGAAGTATAGCTACAGTGGTGCTACACACCTTAAAGAAGATCAGGGCCCCACTAAGTTCGTTTCACTACGATGTTCTGCAGGAATTATTTTAAATTGAAAAATGGATTTTCCATAGAGGAAAAACAAAGCAAACAACAGTTTCCTGACTACTAACCTGGAAGTCTCCTGCCACTTTCCCTGTACAAATATACAGTAGAGGGAACCATTGCTGCTCAACTGTTTAGGATGGGTTGGAAAACAGGCAGAGAGGTCAAATGAATGGCCATATATCCTGATCTCACACACGGCAGGTTAGAAGCAGCAATCTGGATAAAAAATATGCCAGGTTTACTCAAATCCTAGACAAATATTTTTTCCCTTCATTCAACATGAGGTGAGAAAAAGGCTTATCTTGGATTTTAGTACTAGCCTGGGGCAAGCAGCTGCTGCAGCTCAACTCCAACTCCGGTTCTGGCTTAGCCCTAACCCAAGCTGGGCCTTGGGGCTGGAGCCACAAATGCAGCTGCCTTCTGCCTTAGGCTGAAGCCAGGGCCAGAGCTGCTGTTACTGCTGCTGCCTGACCTGGGCCAGACTGGAGTTGCTGCTGCCACTGCTGCTGCCTGGCTAGGGCCCTGTGCTCCATGCCCCTGGCCGGAGCCAGAGCCAGAGCCAGAGACATGGGGCAAGTGCAAATAGGGGAGGGAGTTGTGGCAGGCAGCAGGGGAAAGCAGGCGGAGGGGTAAAGAACAGAGGGCAAGGGACAGGGATCATACCACCTGCCCTCAAGCTACTGCTTTGCCTACCACAGTGGTGGTGAAAGATGAAATTTAAGAAAAAAATTAGATACATGGTATACAAATGTATAATTTTCCATGTATACAATCTCATTATTGGGGAGTTGTCTTAAATTCAGTCTCATCCTGGGTTTGGGTAAATACTGTATTTCTTTATTCTTTGTGCCCATCACTAGACCATGGTTAACACTTTATGCATCTATTTATTGGAGACCTAATCAACTGGGAAAACAGCCCAAAGGGAACTGAATATTTACAGGGGGGGGGGTTTATTATAATCCCAGAAGACAAAAAAAGTAAGCCAGAATTTGATATACACAGGTTATATGCAAATATGTTTTAACAACATGGGTTTCCTCCCCTTCCTCCCCCTTGGCTTGAAAATATATTATTTTATGATAATTGCTGTATTTTATTTCAGGACAGATTCTGCATCTTTGGTTTTGTTCCCTCCACAATGCAATGCAAAATGATTGCAATTTTTCTATGTAATAATTTGCATTCATGTTTTTACACCATAACTATAACTTTTGATGGCTATCCATAGCTTGAAGCAATAATTTGGTCATAAATGTGTAGTTGCATATATTCAGTTAAACAAAGTGGACCTGATTCTGATTAATTTACACTTGGGAGAAACCAGAGTAATGTTGACGACATCGCAATGATTTAAAAACTCACATGAGATTTATATTATACTCCCTTTAGCCAACCAATCTGTTGGTGATCAGTGATATTTCTTTAGATAAACTGATGTTGCTACAGAGAAGTGTTAACAACATTGTTCAGCAGTAACAGCTTCTCATTAATGTTTTATTATTGCCTACTCATTTCATTTGGTTGCAGAGAGGTGAAAAGGTTACTACTTTTATCCCTCATTATAAAGGAAGATTCTACTTTTTTGTTTTCTTAAGCAGGTCACCAGCAAATCATCCTTGTTTGCCACAAAAATGCCCACATTTCCATCACAAGTTCAAGGAGGGCAAGGCAGAACATGTAAGAAATCCTTATTTGCATTTTATTTTCTATTGCACAAGCTATACAATGGTACAAGCAAACTCCCTCTCTGAAGGATTCAAAAAGGGGTCATTCAAAAGTCATGCAGAAATTAAATATAGGCCTAAAGTCTATTCTTCTGTAAGTGATCCTCCATCATGTCTTCCTGATATTCAGGACAGGTCTGGGTCACCCTTATCCCAACTAGACTAAAGGGGATACGGACCAGGTTGGAGGCTATTCTGTCTTCTGCCAGCCGGTGACTGTTTTGTCAAAAAATTCCTGAGCAGGTCCAGCTAGTGTATACTTCTTTGGGAAGGAATATTTATTTACATGTGAAATGCTGATTTGTCACAGCCTACTTCAAGTAGTGCTTTGTGGGGCCATGGTCTATTTAAAAAAAAATGTTTGAAAAGAGATATTTATCAAAAGTTGTACAATTTTAAAACATCCACTTACAACACTCCCCTGATCAAAGCGTCTGGTTCTCAGTATAAAATAACTCAAAATTTAGTTAATGTTTTTAAATACAAATCAAGTTTAAACTAAAACTAAGGGACTATCTTCTTTATGTTGGACCATGGTCTGGAGCGCAGCTGTGAAAGTTCTCCCTCTCAGTCATTCCCACTTCACATGCACAAAACAAGAGGAACATGTCAGGCTTTTTTGGTGTGTGACCAGGATGTATCCAATGCTGTTCTCAGTCCCAGGTAAGCTCATCACAGTTGTACGAAACACACAGCAGCAATATTGCATTTTTCAGGTTATGGCATGGTGTGAGTGGGCAGGATATTTTCATAGCAATGCCCCTCTGCACAATGCAGTGTAGAATAGATATGTCCTAAATGTTCTGATTAACTGAAAACATTTTTGAGAGTTTTAAATTGCAAATATTTGCAATTTCAACTTTTCATCCCGCTTTGGGACCCACTAAACCATTTTTCCTACAGGAGGGCCAGATGGTATAGAAACCAGATGCGTCAGTTCTGTGCCAGCTGAGAGCTTTTCTGTGCTGCACAAATTGGTACTAAGGAGCTGAAATGTACTGTGTTTTTTGTTCAAGTTTTAGATTCAGGGGACAAATTAATTTTGTATGAGATGATGAGTGGAGTGTATGGGTATTCAGCAATTACATTTACTTGCAGGTTCTTTTTCATTCATTCAAAGAGAAGGAAAGTTAGTACACATTACATATGCTGGCCTCAGGTAGGATACACCATATGTGCCTGCCAATTATACATTCCACTTTTCTCTTGGTAACTGGCTTCAGTTTGCAATACTTAATGAAGCACGGTTACATTCATCTGACATCTCAGCGTACCTCTGACTTTGTCTTCAGTTACTTGATAGATCTAAAAAAATATTGCAACAGAAATGCGAAATAAACACTTACTCCTACTGCTTTGGACAAACATACAAATTGTTTAATGCCAGACCTTTTCTGTGCACCTTCTAGGGTTGTCATGGAGCTTTCAAGTAGTGTATCTTCAGTAGCACAGGAACCAGTGACATGTGAAGTCTAATAAAAAATTCTGGCAGCCTAAGCTTTCATGCCTTAGCTCTGTTGACTTCATAGCTGGCTTCCTTGAGGTTAGTTTACTGAGAAAATAAAGTTCTATCTGCAATGTTTGCAAAAGGGAAGCTTGAAGAAACAGCTTCAGCCTTGTTAAGAGTAAACTGCCATGAGATGTGGTTAGTAAAAAAAGAGACATGAATTGTCTGGGGGCAAAAAACAAAATTTTCTAAAGTAGCATAAATGGGCTGAGATAAATCAAAGAGTTAACTAGTCTCCAAGAAAAAATAGCTTATATTCTTTTTTCTTGCAAAATGATAAAAAAAAGTTATTTTATCTTATCACATGATAATCCCTAGTTCTCAGATCATTATCACTTCCAGTGTTATGTGATGATACTAAGTATTTTCTTCTCAAACCAAGAGATAGGGTGCAACTCTCAAAGATTCATGAATATGTATCCCACAGCATTTCAGTGTTTGTAAAGCAAAATACCTTTAAGTTTTCAAGGTTAGGCTTTAAGTTCCACTGATTTGATGATATTTCTATAAAATATTTTTTTTATTTTGCTTTTTGAGCTGCTCCTGCTACTATTTATATTTTCCCTAAAATAAATTATCATGTGAGAGTATACAACTATTGATAGATAATTACGAATTGTAAATGCAACAATATTCAAGTGCTTTGCTGTGTGACAAGTGTAAATTGTTTTCTTATTTAGCTGTTCCATCATAGAGGTAAATGAAAGGGGGAAAACATTTTTTCTGGCACTCTTTAAATAGGGCAATTGTTTAATCACCAGTGACTAAGCAATTCTGAACAATTTCAAAAGACTGTTCATGCAACTTTCCCATTTTATAGATTCTTTTGATTTCTTAATGATAAATCGATCGCTATTGACCCCCACCTTGCTCCATTATCTCACAGGATCTGCCCCTTCATCTAAGTGTGGCTTCAGAATTGTCCAGCTGCTGTAAATAGATGTCTAGAATTCAGCACAGTGCCTTACAGAGGCTTATTACTGGTCCATCATTGGAAAAAGGTCTAGAATGAAAACCATCACTATCAGCTCTCATATTTTGCTATGGCCAGAAGCTGCCTGGATAAAAATGGTCTCAAACTCCTTAAAAATGATTACTGCAGCTCACACTTTGCCACTGTGAAAGGATGAGGTTCTAAATGAACATGGTTGTTAAGCCAAAGGAGAAGATAGCATTGATGTGTTGTCTTGTTGATGAGCGATTAGAGAAAGTTGAAAGCAAATGCATCCTATTTTATCTAACTGTAACTGCTCTGTCCCCTTAATGGCAATGGACCAGTCAATCTGATGAGCAGTTTATGTACCAGGACATGGGTACTGTGAGCTAAGTCAGTAAAATAGCTACGTGCTCAAAAGGTGGCTACAACTATTACATTAAATATCATGGGGAATATTGATTGGTTCCTTTGTCTTCTCATAGATACCTGCTTCTGCTAGAAAAATAGTAATGCTGATCCCAGGAAAGTCAGCTTCAGGGCTTTAGTTCACTCTCTTCTCTGTAATGGTCAAATTATAAACTATCAGCTGCAGAATCCAATGCATAGAAGAACGGCATTAGATTTCTTGTTACAATCCATAGGTTGAAAGCTCCTCTACTCTGCCAGTGTAGCCTGTGTTTTTCAGCCACAAAAAAATGATCTTGAAGACAGAGAAAGTAAAAGTTTGCAGACACAAGAACTCCCAAACAAAATGCAAAACATATTCCCTCTAACATCAAAGAAAAGGACGCTAGTTTAGGATAATCATAGAAAATGCAATGCTACCATAGTGTTGATACAGACAGGAAAAACTCCTCTCTTCACCAAGGGCTATATTATCTTGAAGTTTATAAAGATATGTGTAGGAAGAAATATTTCTTAAAAAAATATTTTTGTTGCATCCACAACAGTTTGTGATGTGAGCAATGACCAATGGGTGTTGTTTCAAGTACAGGAGGAATGTTGTGGGGGGAGGGGAAGTGGGGATGCGGGGTAAATGTTACGTTCATGGAGTAAAACATCTTTATTTATAGCACCTGGAGGCCCAACCTGCAGCAAACTGTATGTAACCATAGCAATCATCTGTGTTGATGGAGATTCTAGTTATGCTAAGCAAAGAAAAATTGCAGTACGAGGAAACAGATCTGATCAGCAGAGTTATGCACGCTGACAGCAAGAGGATATTGGCTCTTGTTGAGTTGAGCTGAGCAAATAGCGTGAAAATTTTTCAGCAAATGTTAGCTAGAAATTAAAAATGAATTTGCTCTGGCCATGTTCACTCTTTGTGCAGAGCTTCATGATTCATTTGAATTGCTTGCAGAGAGGGAGTTTGAGCTTGCACACCAATATGCATAGCAAAAACCAACCTTGGGAGCATTCATGTAAGTAAAAGGGCAGGCCTATTTATTACATCAGAGATCTCAACTTGCCTCAAGAACACTAGCAACTAACCATGCCAGACACAGATCCAACTGTAACCTTGGTAGATGACCCATTCACAATCTGATGGTAATTTTGAGCCATATTTTCAGCTGTGACTGGTAGAACATTCAGCTCTACTGCACGGGGAGAAAGAAAAACTTTCTTGAAGTCCATTTGTCATGGGAGATTCTGTAACTTACTGGTCCTCCAGTTCACTTTAAAAAGGGTGACCATATGTGCCAGTTTAGCTGGAACAGTCCCGAATTTGGGAGGCCAATCCAGGCTGTCTGGTGAGAATTAAAAAGAGCATACCAGAGAATGCAGGGGCATGAGGTGCAGTCTGGCAAGGAGGCAGAGTGGTGCAGTGTGGCATGCCATGCTAGGCAGGCAGGCAGGCACCACGCTACCCCGCTCTGCCCCCACCTCTGCTTGCAGCAACATTGCTGACTTGGGAGAGAACGGGCAGATATCCTGCATTTCCTTATGGGCCAGCCCAACTTTAAAGCAAGCTTTCAGCCATGAGTTATCTGAAAGACCAACTATGGTTGACTGAGGCACTGCAATACAGGCTAGACATTATCAATCCCCGCTTTCCCTGACTGTTTCCTTCACCTCCACAGGGAATCAAATCCACTATTTTAGAGTACCTCATTGCTAATGGTGAAATGCACAGACACTGCAGTACTATTCAGAATAATGGCCTTAAGATCAATGACTGTGGGGAGGAAGGACAAATTGTACCGAGGTATGACAATACTACCTAAAACATGCCAGTCTCTTGGAGACAGTCTAACGTACAATTTTAAAATTACTTTGATGTGTTATTATTATATATATTTCAACAGTACCTTGGAGCCCCATTCTTTGGATCAGAATGTAACTACACTGGTTGCAAATGCAGAGCAAAACAATGGTCCTTGCATGCCAAAGAAATGAAAATACAACAATATGAGAGCCAATCGGTAGATATGAGAGAGAAGCAGATGGAGAAACACAAGAAACAAGTTGGAAAAGTGGGCCAGTATCATAGGCAGCAGTCACAGTATACTAGCTGACTAACTCTTGTCAAAAACAAGCTGTGGATTCTTGAGTAAGGAGGTCTAAGGGTTATTGCAAACTAGAATGGGAAAAATACAATTCAGAAAAAAGAAACCTAGTTTCTCACAAAAGGTGTCTCTGTCAAAACAAAACTGTTTTACAAGGAATAACATGTTAGGTTTTGACCAACTCTACTTCACAGCTTGCCATCCTCAAGAAAGTCTTAACAATAAACCATTTGAGAATTCCCCTTTGGATCTCACTAGGCAAGAAGCCAGCTCAGGACATATTATTATACAAGTCTTCCTTTATGGAAGTGTAAAATGATTCACACAGGGATCAAGACCCAATTCATGCAGCTAGCCTGGGATAGCATCAGAATGCAAGAGTCCCCAATCCCATTCCTTTTCTTTAACAACTAGGATATAGTGTGTCTCATGCAAAATCTATTGAGGAACAGCCCATATGGGAACACCCATCTCATATTATATATAGCCCCATTTGGGCTGTTCCTCCACAGATTTTGCATTAGAAGCATGATATCCTAGTTATATATGTATCATATGTATCCTCTAATATATATATATATATATGCATACACACACACACATATACATACATATACACATATACACATACACATACATATACACGCACACACACACAAATATATATACATACATATACACACACACACATAGGATACATATGATACATATATAACTAGGATATAGTGCTTCTTATCCAAAATCTGTTGCATTATATATCTATGCAAGCAATTTCTGGAATTCTTTAAATTAATATTAGCAGAAGTCATTTTTGCCACTCAGTCATAAGTTCAGAAAGCTACATTACATTTCCCTGTAAGGATCACTTCAGCACAAATCAAACAAGAAACATATGGCTAATAATTCAAGAGTCACACCTTATGATAACATGTGGAGAAATGTAATTTAGGTATTAACTTACAAATTCTTGTTAGTTACGTTACATATTCATAGTTATTTACAAGATTGAGGGCAAGCTCCTTCAATGGCCATTTCCCTATCAAGCCCAGTGGGGAAATGTTACTGTGTCAGGAATTTCAATATGATTTTGAACACCATTCATTTAATAAATGAATGTAGGATTATAATGGGAGCATAGGCAATTGTTTTTCTACTTATGTCAGTCTTTTTTAATTTTCAAAACCAGTAATCATTGAAAAAAAGTTGCTAGATCTAGATTAATTATTTTGAAACTGAGTAAAACTTGAGTTAAGAATTTTCTCCTGATCCTGGAATTGCCTAGGTATGATAGTAAATTCCTGGAGCTCAATGCACAGAGCAAGTACTGATTATGGGAGTGGTGTATGTGATTTAGTGCCAGTAACAGAATCTCTGGGGGAAGCTGCAAAACTCTATGATCTGTTAGTGCATTTTGAATTCATGGTCACTGATTTATAGCATGATGGTCTGGGGCATTTCCTGAACTAAGTATCATGACTAAGTATCATGAGGGTCATTATTCAGTAACAATGATGAATATGGCCAAATAAATTGCCAAATGCTCTACAGAAGTAAGTCATTAAATTAAAATCCCAGTGGCTTGTGTATACATACTTATTTTAATTTTAAAAGGATAAGAACATAAGGACTGCCATTTCCTGGGTCAGACCATAGGTCCATCTTGCCCAGTATCCTTGTCTCTCAGTGGCAGAGAGTAGATGGTGAAAGAGAGAGGGAACTGGGTATGACCAGGGCTTTTTCCACTGTTCTTCTCTCACTTGCAGTCTCCAGCATTTAGGGTCTAGGGCAGGAGTGGGCAATTATTTGGGCTGGAGGCAGGGGGAGAAGAAAAGCACCTGGCTGCAGCCACACCTGGAACAGCCCTGCAAAGCTGCAAACTGGCCAGGGCCAGGCCATAGGAGCCTGCAGGAGAACAGCATGGACTGACAGTGTGGGTGTGTGGGGTATGGCCCCATGCAGAGTGCCATGGGGGCAGCCGCAGGCCAGATCCAGTCACCTGGTGGAGTGGATCCATCCCACGGGCTGTATTTTACCCACCTAGAGGCTGTACCCCTAATTCCCATGCTCAATAGCTATGGATGCACTATTCCTCCAAGAATTTATCCAATCCCTTTTTTGAATCTGGTTAAACTGTCAGCTTCCACCACATCTTGTGGCAATGAGTTCCACACTTTAACTACATGCTATGTGAAAAAGAACTTCCTTCTGTCAGTTTTAAACTTACTACCTACTAGTTTCATTTTGTGACCCTAGTTCTTGATGCTGGTCCATTTTGAATGCTGTTTTTCAAGTTTTCCTCAAGACTAGAAAACATTGGCCCTCAACCTTTTTAGATTTGAGGCACCCTTTATTTGACCTGAGACATTCCTCCATCCCTCAGTGAATAAAGCATATCCCCATTTCAAAAACATATTTATGACAGGGCTTACTTCCTTTCAGAGGAGCCAGGCAATGGGGGCAGGGCAGTGGCCAGACAGAGATGAGCTGAGACTGCACCTGTCGCTCACACTCACCCATCTCTTCACACTTCACAGCACCTTTCTGAAGACGTTGTGGCACCGTAGGATACTGTAACAGGGCACCTCCTTGGGGCTGATTTACCATTGCCCTGCCCACCTGTTCTGGGCCAACCGCTCGCTTTCTCACCTGCCATGGCTTGATGATATTTAATTAGGATGTTAATTAGGCAGGAGGCTCCCCATTTCTTGCTCCGGTGCCAGAGGGGGCTCTATCTGCAGCTCTGTTCCTCCCCTACAGCACAGCTGAAGCCTCACAGATGGCATCCACAGTTGTTAATGTCACTGGCCCCACTCTGGGCCCCAGAATCCTCCTGTCCAGACTTCAACTGGCTCCCTCCATGCAGGCGGCCTACTCCGACTTCATTCAGGACTGCCTAGCTCCCTGAAACATTTCCCCTCTCAGGAGCGGTCCACCTGAGACCTTTGACCACACAGGCCCTAGCCTCACCTCCAAGGCCAGTTGGAAACCCAGGGCCTCAGCTCTGGGCATCCCTCATGGTGGGCTCCTGGCCCTTTTGACCATTCTGGTCCTGGCCCCAGCATTGACCAGTCGAGGGTACTCTATATCAGGCCTCTGAGCCTCTAGCCCCACCCTCTCTCGTGGGTCCGCCTTCTGGCCCCTACTAGAGGTTGTGGGAGCTGGGGTTATTAAGGTGCCCCGACCCACCTTGCAATGGGGTGGTAACTGGCCTGGTATTTCCTGGAGGCTCCCGTGCCACTGGGAGCCCCATCAGGCCACCTACTCCCAGCAGGGTGCAGTTTTAGGTCATGCCTAGGACCAGGAGCCTCCAAGCCATCCCCTTAGCTCCTACCCTTACCTCCAAGATCTTGCATGCAGCCTTGTAGCCAGGCAATGTTACTGCCTGCCCTGCCAGCAGGGGACTGCTCTGTTTATATAGGCGGCCAAAGATCTAAAATGGCCACTGCAATCAAGCACCTGCTGGCTGCTTGGCTCAGTTCTTAAAGTGGCATCAGTGCCCTGCCACAGGTACCTTGGCACTCTGTTTGATAATCACCACTATAAAGCCAGGGATACCCAGTCCACACCAGTTTGGACTCTGGTCTTGAAAAAAAGCACAGAGCAATTTTACAGAACAAATTAAAGTGACATTCCTGCCACCTTTCACTCAGAATATTTTAGGATTTCAACCAAAAGGGAAGTCCAAATGCCTTCACTTCATGATCTACTGAAGGTTAATGCTCAGTCCAATCTCAGCCATCCATGTTTTAGCAATTAAGTTGGAGCACATAAATCATTTCCAAAACTGGAATAACAGGAAGCTAATTTGGTCTGTATATTTTAGAGTATTCATAATTTTACAAAATACCTGCTCCACTTAAAGCTATGGGATACAGGATAGTGTGAAAAAACTAATATACTGTGTGAAATCCTAGACCTACTAAACTGAATAGTGAAGTTCCCAATGGAACTAGGTTTTCATCCATAAATGATTCATAAAATATAAAGCCAAAAAGGATCATGGTGATCATCCAGTCTGATATCCTGTAAGACACGGGCCATAGGACTTCTCTAAATGAATTCCTTTTCCAGCTAGAGCAATGCAATCTTAATTTAAATGTTGCCAGTAATAATAAAGCCTTGGTAAGTGGCTCCAGTAGCTAATTACCTTCACACTTAAAAAATTCATAATATTTCTATTCTGAATTAGAATTCTATTCTGTATCAACTTCCAGTAATAGGAAGTTTAGATTTTATTAAGCTTGTGTCATCTAGATTGAAGAGACTGATTAAAATTTCAGTCCCCTATGTAGGTGTTTACATACTGTGATCAAATTGACCTTATCCCTCTTTTAGTAAAGGTAAACAAACAGATCCTTCAGAACAGAGGGATATTTTTTCAATCTGTTAATCATGGCTCTTCTCTGAATCCTCTTCAAAAAGGCATAACTAGGCAGCCCCATGCCTTAGACAGCAGAGGTACACGAGGCAACGCTTGCTTCCACAATGCTGATGGCAGCACCACAGTGGTGATGTTATTCTTTGCTCCCCTATTTTGCTGGGGCCCCATTTGTCCTGCCCCCTCCACAGCCAATTTGGTTACACTATTCCTCTTTATTACATTAACATCCTTCTTTCTTTTATAACAGAAATGTAAAAATAATGGATATGGGGAATTGCTGGGAAAGAAAGGAAAAATGTGAAGTCAAATTGAATAAAACCTAAAAAACTCAAACTGTGGAGATTTGTTAGCAGTAAGGAAAGAAAAAGAAAAGTAAGGCCCCAAATGTTTTGTTCATTTTAGGGTTATTTAATCTCTTTTAAAAATTCTTTCTGTAAATTGGTATTTTCAATTAGGAACTGACCTAGTGTAAAACAAAACGACATGAAACACTTGGACTTAAAAAAATAAAAACAACACTTTCACTTTTCACAGATTCCCAACCCCCATTTTTTTCTTCTGTCCAATCTGTTAGCTGAACTCTATTTGAATTCATAAACTCTTTTATTCACAGCCCCTCCATTGCATTTCTGGGCAAACTAGCAATTCACAAAAATGCAACCAGCTCTTATTTAAACTTCAGGACTAGACGCTGTCATCTATTAACAATTGCACAAAGCTAAATAGAGACACTATATTGCCACTTAATTGTCATTTTTTTATACATCTCAAAATCTTCTGAATTCTCTTTTGATGTATGGAAGACTATTTCTTATTTAGAGGGATTGCCTACGGTAATTACATACACCAGATTCCTTCCTTATAGCTCTCTTTTAATGTTAATGAGTTTACTTCAAGGATTAACTTGGCCCTTACTATTTAAAACTTTCAACATTTAATTTAAAAAGATACTCCTTTGGCTAATCTCACCTATCTTTGATTTTCACTGCTAACCTAACTCAGATTTATTAGCAAAAGCATCACTCAGCTATGAGGTGACTTCCAAATATTAAGGATGAATACCAGTAGAACTGGTATGATATACCAGTAGAAAAAAAGTATATGTTTCCATTATTCAGATCTTTAAATTTGATTTCTCCCAAATAAGGATGCAAAGTTAAAAACTCAGCATCTTTTTCCGAAAGAGCATACTTTGAAATAGCTTGTTTATAACACATCAAAACATTTTGTGTTGATTATATCATATTAGAATATTTTGACCTAATATATATAGTCAAATATGTATACATGTCAAAACAAAATCCTTGATCCTTTTGCAATGAAATATTGCTATATTTCTCCATACAAATTTTGACTAAAAGTGCTACATTACTTTCAGCTGCATCAAATCAGCATTTTAATGATAGAAAAATGTTCCTTTGGAAATTTTTCAACCAGCTCTCAGTACTTTTGAAATAAGAAGCATAACTAGAGGTGGGTGAATGCTGGGCACTGATTTAGAAGGGGCATCAAAATGGCAGCCAGCTTCTGGTAGGAGCAGCCATGGTATGGGGACCTTGCAGCAATAGTCAGGCTCTTTGAGTCTGTGGGATGAGCACCTCCCCTCTTCCAACACCCTCCCCACCCCTGACCCCCAATTCTCTGGCATCTGTGACCAGGGTGCAAACATTGTGAGATGTGCCTTTGTGTGAAAGTTACTAAGTGGCTGCTTGAGGTCCTCCTGCTTTGAAAGTTTTGTTTTAAACCAATGTTCTACCATAATGTAGTACAACTGGATATCAGGAAAGAATGTGAATAGCAAAGAAAATCCCATGATCATGGAGGGGAAAAGTTGTTGGGCTTTCAAGCATAGCTTGTATGATCAGAACTGCACATACAGAATTGAAAACAGCTGCAGGTTTTGAGAGCCAGTTGTTTTATAATCTAGAAACATGGATTGTACAGCTTAACACTCTTATCCCTTTCCATCCCATGACAACACTTGAGTGCCTTAGAATTCTAGCATATTATATTCATCTTTATATGTATTTTTAAAAATGACTTAAGTAAATGGAGGGATTTAAATTGCCTTATGGGCTCTTACCTATCTAGACAAATATCTTGACTTAATTATGCATTTCTTCAGCTAATAACCCAAATGTATAGCTCTGTTAGAGCTGTAAGGCCCTGGGAAAATCTTTCTACTGAGGAACTTATTTTTAAAAAAGAAGCAAGTACAAATCTCACAACCTTAGGAACAGCACAATTAAAGTCAATAGGTAATTTAAAAGCAAGAAACAAATGAAGACAGCCAGAAATGAATTATTTAAAAATATGCTGTGTCTTAAATCAAGTCTAAAGGAGTCCAAAGCTAGAGGGACTTCATAGCAGTCATCATTAATGCAAGTGTTTGAATGCATCAAGGTTAAGGAATGTCCTGTGGCAGGTTTAATGAGACTATTTGGAAGAAGCAAGGTCTAATTCCCTTTAAAAATAGTCGAGGCACAATTTTAGATGTATATCTGTGAAGCATTACTATTAAAACTGAATAGCAAATATATCTAACAGGCCTGTGCAAAGCAGCTAGTATTCACTTCAGATTCAGATTTGGCCAATTTGGTGATTCGAATCACTGTCCCGAATCGATTCAGCCAAATCTGATTTGGAGATTCAGCTGCAGTCGAATTGGATGAATCTCTGAATCGGCCCAACCCCTGCCCACTCTCATTGGCTGCCCCACCTGCTCTCCCAGGTCCTGGTTCTTTAAAAAAAAATTTTTAAAGCCCCCACTCACTGGCTACAGCAGGTGGGGGGGGTAATCCCCACTGCCTCCTGTTGCCCCATGCTGCGTGGGGGGCTCTGGCATGAGCCCCCCAACAACTGCCCATTCTTCCAGCCCCCCGCATGGCTGTCCTGCCCGCCTCCACTCCCAGCCCTTTTAAAAAAAAAAAAAGGCCCTGCACTCACCGGCTCCTACCAGAGAGGGGGTGATCCCCACTGACCGGCACTGTGGGGGGCGGGGCTCTGTCACAAGCCCCCAGAAGCCCCACGGCCACTGCACTAGCCAGTGAGCCTGGGTGGGGGTTTAAAGAGCTGGGAGTTGGGGCTGGGTGGGGCAGCCATGGGAAGGACTGGGAGAGCAGATGGGAATCAAGGGGCTACTGGCAGAGCCAACTACACAGCATGGGGCAGTGGGGGGCAGTGGAGATCACCCCCCCACCTGGCAGTAGCCGGTGAGTAGGATTGTTTTGTTTTTTTTTAAAGAGCCAGGAGCTGGGGTGGGCAGAACAACCATGGGGGTGGGGCTGGGAGAGCAGGCGGGCAGGGGTCTAACCATGTTCCCCCTCCCCTAGTCCCTCCTCCCTCGCCCCCTACTTACCAGCATAGAGTCCGGGTCCGGCTCCCTACTGCAGTGAGTGGGAACTGTCTGAATCACTGAAGCTCTCCAAATCTTTTCTGAATTGATTCAGAGACCTTCAAATCAATTTGGACCTTTTCATTGGTCTCCTGATCTGATTCAGATTTTCAGATTAGGAGATTCGGCCACTGAATCAGGTCAAATCTCCTCCAAATCTAATCAGAGTATATATATATGTCTATATATAGACATATATAGACATATGTATATAGACATAGATATAGATATATAGATATTCAAATCAAATATAGAAAGACATATATAAGAAACCAGGAAAGTGCTGTCTTTCTTATGCATATATCTTTCTTTGTAGTCGTTACTTCTGAGAGAGAAAAAATCTACGGGACAATCTATCTTCCCAATTGGGCCCTAGCCACTGCACAATTAAGGGTTTATAAGTTTATCTTCATTTTAAGCTCAGCAATTCCAGTTGTTTGTCCTATTCAGTGTCTTATTTTTCTTCTTCCATCTCTTCCATTTATATTCTTTTCCACCATCCTCATCAGATACTGATCATGGCACAGTTACTGAAGGAAGATGTTAGTAATAACATAGCTCTTCCTTGATTACAGTGATGATAGTGCCCGTTCTGGTCTCCACAGACAAAATGTTCCAGGGCTTTCACAGAACAGAGTTAGGAGTCACTGCTGTAAGCCCTTTTATGTCATCACAATAAGAGTGATCTATGTGATTAAATACATAATCTATACCAATCTATATTTCTAGTATACACACAGTAGGAACAAGTCTAAACTCTATAGTTCATTTGCTTGAAATGCATTACTCTAGATGCTAGTGAAACTGAGATCAGAATTTGACTTGTAATTTTCTTTGGAAGTCAAGAAAAAGGTGGGTTTCCCTTGGGGGGGGGGCGGAGGGAATCCCACATACATTGGATAAACACCAAAGTTAGTGAATATTTTCTCTTAGAGTATGTGTTCCATTTTTTTTTATTGTATATTTGACACCATTGCTAAAGAAGGGTTAACTGTCCTGGAATGCTACTACTCTCATGTTGTCTCATGCATTTCAAGGAGGACATGAATAATTTGGTCATTTAGGTGTGTCAGGATCTCCTTGGAGACGTCTACTTTTTGATGCAACTGCCCTCTTGATGAAACTGCAAAAACAATGTGTCTGTCTTTAAAGCAGAGGCTCATTTGTGTGTGCTTCTTCTGCATTTATCTGCATTCTAAATTTCCCTATCATCTTACTTTGACTGTTCTACGTACCAATGTAAACTTGGATTAATGACAAAATAATGGTGTTTCAGTTTTATAAAGGTTCTGTTACACGATAGAGAGTAATATGCAGTGAAAAGCAGATGAAAAAGCTAAGCATTCAAAAATACTGAAAAAATTGTAAAGACTATTTTTACATGTAAAATGTTAATAGCAGTGACCTGTAATTAAAAAAAAAATCTATAAATGCCTTTAAGAAAAATAGTGCACCTAAATGTCTGCAATTTCCTCTAGGAAGTGCACATTTTTCTATTGTTGTTTTGTGAACTTTGTACTCCTAAGTGTATGTTTTATATAGCTTTTGCCTTGGAACTCCCTTGTTTCAATCCTCTAAAACTGTCAAGAATGACTCCGCCTGCTTTATTGTTCCCATAAATTCATATGAAACTGGTAGCTAAATCCAATTTGTGTCATTCTGTCTCTCTTTGTAGCCTATTCTAAATCTCTCAGCATGTTTCAAAAAAGTAGAATCCTATTAACACCAAATAACCACCTCTGTATTTTATTCTATGGTTATTATAGTCCTTCTAGTGTCACAACTCCTAAAGAATCTTGTCTCTCCATGAATCTATGATGGCCAAAACCTCCAACCTCATTACCCACAGAAAGTTTTGTATCACTGATCTTTTTATCTGACATGCCTGTTTGTTACTTTATTTTTCTTATAAGCTTAGGTGTTACACAGCTCAGGCTCAGTATTTTTTCAAGGAATTTACTAAATTGTAAAGTAACTTGGCTTGCCATAAAAAAAAATGCAACAGATAGGTATAATTTTTGGAATTCATATCTCAACATTTTCAGATGAAGGGTCTTAGTTTGGTCTACTTCTAATTTAGATAGAACAGGAGGTGCCAAATAAGGCTGTGCAAAGCTTCAGTCTCTGATTCAATTCAGAGATTTGGCCTGATTCAGTGGCCAAATCTCTGAATCCAAAGCAAATCAGAAGATCCATTAATCTTGTAGCAAAACCCCCAGTTTTTCTTTTTATATATATATATATATATATATAATGATAGATATGCATTCCCTTCCCTTCCCCAATTATTTCTGGCTTTTCTTTCTCTCCCTCTCTATTCCTTATAGACAAGCATAAATGAGCTCAGACTTAGGATAAGCTTTAACATTTTTATTTTGGGAGCAAGTTTTTGGTTTTGGATATCCACTGTTTTATATTGTATTATTACTGGTTTATATTGTATTATTACTGATTCTTTATATTGTATTATTATCATTTTCATATTGATTTTTATTGTTTCATATGGATATTGTATGCTTTAGGCCTGTGTTTGTAGGTGAACCAAAGGAATGACAAGTTTCCATTTTGTATGTCAAGTCTACATCTTGTGTCCTCCACCCGGGCATCCCCTGTATGAGTCATGTACCCCTCCCATGTAAATTGGTTCCCAGATGAATGAGTGTAATTGAGAATGATTGAAATACAATGGTAGCAGGCCTCTACTGAATGGCCTGTAATGACTGGGCCATCACCTCGCATTGATTCATCCAGGAACCACGGACCTCACCTAGGATCAGAGACAAGAACCCAGCATTTGAAAGACAAAAGACCATGCAGAACCAGCAACTCTGCCATTGTACCCCACCATTACAGACACCCGAAACTGCACATCCCTGCATGGAGCACACATGCTCAGTATGCCAGGGGCTGACCCTTGCCTGGGCATGCCTCCTGTCACTAGGGTCACATGAGGTCTGCCCCTATAAAAAGGGGCATTGAAGACAGACCCAGAGGGATACCCTCTCCACCTGGACCAGCACCATGCCACACCACCTATCCACCCAGAGGTCCTGCCGGTAACCCCCCTCTGGACAATATCTACTGGACAAGGACCCCTTTCCAGCCTGGATAGGTAGCTATCAACCCCACTCCCTCTTCAACCAAGGAAGTGGACTCTGCTTCTCTTCCCCACCTGGACTCCAGCTCTTTCACTCTCTTTCTCCTGCTGCCATTGTGAGTGCTTGTATGTGTGTGTGTAGGTGCAAGGGAACCAATAAGACATTGTGTCACTGTTGAGCCCCAGCTCAAGTCTGGGATCGTGCCCAGTATGCAAAAGCCAATAAAGATACCAGGGGTGAAAGTACAAAGAAAGTTTATTGCTAGCAATAAAAGGTGCGAGCAGAATAATTTCACGTAACAAGCACACCAGATTACTGTTTCTAAGCATCTTTTATACAGAAGTTTTTGAGCCTTCATAAGCATCCTTGTTTGCTGATTGGTTATAAAGGAGTGACGCAAGGAGTTCTTTACTGAGCATGTCTCTATACCTGTGTTTTAGCCATGTATCTCATTTACATACATGTATGTTTCATTAGCATACTTTTTCCCCACCTAGGGGCGTGATTTTTAGTATTTTAATGAGCCCTTTACCCCAGTACTTTGCTTCTTGCTTTTGTTTTCAAGACCCCTTTATCTAAGACTGTCTCCTACTTATCATCGCAGATGGGCATTCATCACATAACATTCTCTTCTGCTTCATCTCTGAGTAGTGGTTTCTAGGTCACTCCTTACATCACCATCTCCCCTGTTCAATAAAACCACTGTCATTTGCAACCCCAAGTTGGGTCATGTTTTACTGAATTCCAGTCCCTTCCCTATCTTAAATTCCAGTCTCATTCTCTCTCTCATCTCCAGTCCCCACCCTCTCTGTGAGTTTCCTGATCTCCTCCCAATTCCATCTACCCTTTTCTGCCACCTCTCAGCCTCTCCTTGCTTTCCTGCTGTCCCTGCTGCTTTTCAGCCTCCTGTGCCATCTACTGTCTTTTCCCTGTGACTTTCTGCTGCCTTTCTCTACTTTCCCAGTTCCCTGCTGCCTTTCAGTCTCTCCTGCTGCTTTTCCTGTGCTTTTCTGCTCTCCCCCTGCTCCTACTGCCTTTCCCCTGTGACTTTCTGCTGCCTTTCTCTGCTTTCCTGTTGCCCTGCCACCTTTCAGTCTCTCCTGCTGCTTTTCCTGTGATTTTCTGCTGTCCGTCTCTCTGTTTTCAGGCTTCTCCTGCAGCTTCTGTAGTCATCCTCCCACCCCTCCCCACCACCCCGCAGCTTTCCAGCTCCTTGTGGCTGTCCTGCAGTTTTCTCCAGCAGCTGGAGTCTTTCTCAAGCTCCCAGCACCTGCACTCAAGCTCAAGCTCCTTTCACTGCTGCTCCCTGCATCTTCTCTAGCTGCCCCGGAGCCATCCTCTGGCTCCACATACCCAGAGCCCTTCTTTAACACCCACACTTTCCCTTAGTCCCATTTTCCCTCTCCCCACCTACCTTTTCAGCTCCCCCATAGCTCTGGCTCCAGTCCCAGCCTCTGTGTTGGCATTGCTGCCCTGCTCTTCAGGTTTGGGCATTGTCTTCTAATCAATTAAGATCAATTAACCTAAAGTTACCCCTGAGCCTCAGTTCTTCAGCCCAGGCCCCTCTAGTCTACTGGTTCTAATTCCGGTCCCAGTGACTTTCACTCCCAGCAACTTTCACTCCCTACACTCCTGCTTTCTTACCTTAACCTTACCCCAGGTACCCCAAGCACACACATACACACTCTAACACCCAAATTAGGAACTTACCTGTGTGTATGTGTAGGTGAGTTGTATGTGTATGAACTAGTGAGTGTGTGTGTGTGTGTGTGTGTGTGTGTGTGTGTGTATATATATATGGCATTGTGTGCATGATATACAAATTAGTGATCTGTGTCTAACTTTTGGGGTGTATAGTGTATGTGCTTGAATTGGTGATAGGTATGCATGTGCCTAGGCTGGTTTGAATGTGTATGTGCCTGAGCTGGTAGTGTGCTTATTGTATGCACCTAATTGATTTGTGTGTTTGTATATGTGCAATTGTGTCACACCCTCCTGTCTAACAGTGCAATATGGAGATCCTGAGAGTTGACCTGACCCCACAGGGCAACATTCCCTCCAAATTGAATTGGAAGCCTCTGATTCAATTTGGAGAAATTCAGAGAGATTCAACAATTCAGACATGGACATGGCTTTATATGTTTTTTTCTACATACCTCAAGGTACCAAGTGGCTCATGAATACTGAGATGGTGGGGTGGATGGAGTATCCAACAGGAGCGCAGCGGGGTCCCCAGCACACTCAGTGGCAGACCCGGAAGTGGACCAGAAGCACTTCCAGTCCACTTCCAGATCCACCACAAAGCATGCAAGGGATTCCCCCCTCTCCAGCCCCCAGCTTGGTGACTGGTGCCTCCTGGCTCTTCCAGTCCACTTCCGGGTCTGCCACTGAGCATGCGTGCCTCCCCACACTCCTGTGGGACACTCCATCTGCCCCACCATCTCAGTGTTTACAAGGTGCGCCTGGTACCTCAAGGTACGTAGAAAAAACATTTAAAGCTGTGTCTATGACTGAATCCCTGATTCTCTAAATCAGAATCGATTCTTTAGATTTGGCCAAATCAAATCGGGACAGTGATCCAAATCAGCTAAATGAATCACTCCTCCAAATTGGGCTGAATCCGAATGTGAATTGAATATGGCCCACTTCGCACACCCCTAGTGCCACACTCATTTGGCTCAGTGGATGAGTGGTGTGGGGCTCATCCATGGGCTGGATCATGCCAAATCCAATCCTTGTAGCATCTAGATTCTCCCCCCGCCCCCCACCCCACTTGCCAGATCCAGTGCTTGTAACAGATCCAGGACCCATGCTGCATGCAGTACTCTTCCAAGCTGGTCTGCTCTGGCTAGTGCAGCATGGGCCCCGACTGGCCAGTGCAGGCACCACATGCAATTAATTCGAAAGCTAGCTGGCCAGAGGGGGTGAATGTGCAATGCACATCCAGCAAGTACCAACCTGTGGGCAATATCTTTGAGACTCCTAAGATAGAAGCCTTACTACCTTCTTAATAAACAGGTGGCTTTGATTTAAAATAAAAAGAAGGCTTTTTTTCTGTGCATGATATAATCAAGATAATATGCATGAAGTCAGCATTCATTTTTTTTTAGTTTTACAGAGTTAAATACCATTGGGCCTTTATCTTGGTAATATTTTTAAAGGACAATACATTGATGAGAGGATGATTCAGATTTCATTTTACAGCTGTGTAAACTTTTCTACACAGAAATCTGTAAATGGCTAGGGCCATGTTCTTCAACTGGTGAAGCTGAGGACTTAGCCTACATACTATTGTTTGAAGCAGCAAGGCTAATTCTGCTAAATTGAGCTGCACTTCTATATTCTAGCTACAAATCTAAAGTTTGCAATTGCAAGAGTGTGTATTACACTCTTAAGCCACCATGGCAAAATATTCTAATGTATTCACTAGTTATTTATTTACAAATACTCAAGCTCTTGGTGCTTCTGAAACAAAACATTCCATAATAACAAAAAAAATAAATATGACATAATGCACAGTGAACCCATGAATTAAAAAGTCATCCACTCCAAAATAATTTCCATGACCAGGAGAGAGCTTGATATGAAATCTAGGAGTATGTATTCACAATCCTTTGTTTTTAACCCTTAGAACATACTTCATCTCAGGAGTGTCTACAAATGTGTCTCTGCAAATCTTCCCTCTGCCACTAATTCAGAGAGTCTACCTAGAGCTAATGCATCTATGCAAGTTCACAGTGAGCTTTTGCCAAGACTCTTCTCTTCATATCCAGTGCTCACTGAATTCAATGAAGCAGGATTTGCCATTTAGTAGCCATATTATTGCCATTTCAGGTTAGAGAGCTGGAAAAAATGACTTATGAGAAAAAGTTGAAGGAATTGGGTAAATTTAGTCTGGAGAAGAGAAGACTAAGGGGAAATTTAATAATAGATGTCAGCTACCTGAAGGGTGGTTACAAAGAGGATGGATCTAGACTGTTCTCAGTGGTGACATCTGACAGAACAAGAAGCACCACTCTCAAAGTTGCATCCAGGGAAGTTTAGGTTAGATATTAGGGAAAAAAATTCTGACTAGGAGGGTAGTAAAGTACTAGAACAGGCTACCCAAAATGGTTGTGGATCCAACCCTAGAGGCTTTTAAGATCTGGGTAGACAAAGCCTTGTTTGGGATGATCTAGTTGGGGATGGTCCTGCTTAGAGTAGGAGGTTAGACTAAATGACCTCCTGAGGTCCCTTCCAACCCTCATTTTATAGGATTCTATATATGTTCCTGTCCCAAAATAACAGAAAAGTGCAACAGAGTCTATAAGAATCCTTAAAAAAAATCATTTTAATAATCCAAATTGAACATAATGTAATTTAGGACTAAGAATTACAGGATATAGCTACAGGATTGAAGACTCTGGCTATATCCAGACATTCAGTTCCTCCAGGAAAGAATAATTATATGAGTATTCCCACTGAAAACAATGCAAGTACCCATGTCACTAAGGACATGCTATGTTTACAGTAATCAGGAGTACAACAATATAGTGGACACATAATACAGGCCCTTTAGCTGGGGTGACATTGCCCAAATCCAATGGAAAATTACCCTGAAAAATCAGAAGTAAGATTCCAGAGATGCAAGTTACAGCAATTTAAGTGTCACCTGTCTGAAGCTTGTACAAGAATAGTCCTTTGCTCAAGGCAAACAAAGCATATCAAAGCTATCTATCTTTGCAGCTAGGAACCACATGTGGCACCGGCATGTAACACTCAGGCAACACTTTGTGTAGTCCACCACAGGCTCTGCAGGTGCCTCCCACCTAGAACTGTACCACCTGCTGAGTAGGCTATTCTCCTATTGGCAGCCTAAAGCCCTGTACTTTAGCACATAGACCCCCATCCCTGTCCCCAAAGCCATGTAGGGAGCACATGAACCCCTCCAATCCATCTCCTCTCCATGAGGCACCAGAAGAGGCAGCCATTGGAGCCCACAGGCTGCATGCTGATTGCTCACAGGGTGCATGAAGTCCATGGACCATGACTTAGACGGTGCTGCACTATATTACCTGCTTCCCTGCCCTAACAGTCTGAGTTACCCTGAGCCATAGGTGATGTGCAGAGGGGACACAGGGGAGGTATGTGCCCCCCCTGAGATTGGCTGCTGCTGCCAGCATCTGTGGGAGGTCACCGCTCACCACCCCACTCCTTGCCACCAACAATGCTGCAGCCACCTGCAGGTGGTCCCTACTTGGCCAGTCCTTGCCACCAACATCACCATGGCTGCCTGTGAGTGGTCCCCACCTGCTGACATCACTGCCTGCGGGTGGTCGCCATGCCGCACTCCCCTCGGCCTCAGAAGGCACGATTTGTTCATGCCCTGAGCTATGCCACATATTTGTTTGCTATATCTACCAATGTAATTTATATTAGTATACAAACCTAATATAAATCATATGGGGACATGGGGATATGCAATAGTCTGTCCATGCCCTAAGTATTAATCAAAATGAGTAAGGATTGCAGTGTCAAAAAGAAATAAATAAAGACATTGTCAAATGGTTGCTTATTTCAGTAACAAAAGAGTAAAAGAAGTTTGAAATACAGAAAAGTCATGGCCCATCTTCAAATAGCATACACTCTGATGGCCCAGCCTGTGCTTTGAACAATGTAGACAGATCCCTGCATACAAACCAGTTTCCACTTTAGTTAGGGTGGTTCTGAATGGAAAATGAGGTCCATACTTATTTCAGACTTTCACAAGATTTAGGGCCAGAATAGACCATTAGCTCATATACTGTGACCTCTTGCACTGAGCAGGCCATTAGATTTGACACAACAGTACATGGGTAAATTAAAAAAATATATATAGTCAGAAGCACTTCCATCCTCAGGAGAATGAACTGTATTCCACATAGATAGAAGTGAAGAAACCAAGGCACTGGTGCTTAAGGGCCTTGATATGTCCTGGACACATGAGCGTGGAGGCTGCTCCAATGCACTGTAATTACGGCACATTGGAGCAGACTTGATTAATTGAATCTGCTGATGCATAGTAATTACTGCACCTCAGCAGCCTCCTGTGTCTTGTGTATCAGCATCCTCGTGCTTAAAAATGACAGTGGGGGTGCTTGAACTAAAGCTCATT
>NW_005842092.1:634074-637682 GCF_000455745.1 Alligator sinensis
TCTAATTAAAGGGCTTGGAGCTGCTCTAATTAAAGCATTCCTCCCCCCACCTCTGTAGCATGTATAAAAGTGCCCAATGAGCTGAGTGATAACCAAATGCTCCCAGCATGTGGGCAAGATATGCACTTACTAGACTTCAGGAAGAATATAGAAATACTACAGCATTTAAAAGAGACCACAAAAAAAGACCTGGAGTCTAGAAAACAGGCCTTATGATGTGAGGCATAAGGAGCTCTAATTTTTCTCTTATTGAAGATAATATTGATGTTCACATTGTCTCTTGGTGGTTTGGGGCAATGTGCCTGCTAGATTGTTCAGAAGTTTTAATAGGTTAGATGAGTAGAAAAGCTAGTGCTCTTGCAGAACTGGTACGATCACTGCTAAAATATAATCAGGGCTGGGGAGTGGTGGCACCCTTAATATCTGTGTCTCCCAGAGCTGCAGCAATTCATGATGATTTTGCTTGTCATGCCCATAAATGTCTAGCCCTATGGGGAGCCCTGCAGGTCATCTCCATGCCACTCATCTGGGCACCATTGGGATAAACAAAAAGTTGTATAGGATATTTTAGATTGGAAAGATCCTAGAGGAGGGGGTTGGTCTCTTAACTTGGTTATAGTATTTCAGTGGTTATCTTACCAGTGCTGCAAGATCACTTGGGTTTTTCCTCATCACTGCCCTTTTTATTAAGTTAGATCACCTTAACCATGTTATCTGCAGCATTACAGAGATCTATGAATGAGGCGATATTCTATGATGACTGCTAAATCCTTCTTGGAGTAACCTGTCAGAAACATGGGCTGTCTACACACATTCAAGTCATCTAGGATAACTTTCCCAGGTTTGTTTTATGCATTCACACTCTTAATAACTATAAATGTAATACATGGGTCTGGGGCACATGATCAAAGCTCCTTCCAATGGCTGGCATATCGACCCTATGCATTATTTATTACTATTTCACACCTACGATTATGAGTGAGATCAGACATTACAATTAGACCTTGTTAAGGGCACTTAAATGTGACTGATCACATGTTCAAACTTGTTAGCAAGTGCTAAATGCTCTCTAGGTATTTAAATTTACACCACTTCAGGTCAATATGATTTTTATGTTTTGCTAACCAACTCAAGTTAGCTTTATCTCTGTTGAACAGTCAGAACTTAAGTGACCAATTCATAGTCCTCCAGCATCCCAGGAGGCATTATACCCAGGTGGACTTAAATCCCAAATGTATAAGCTATTACAATGCTCAAAGTAGAAAAATACTTTGGGAAAGGTGCTACTAAAATACAAAAAAACTCAGGAGCCTTTATCATGGACCAATTCCCAACCAACCCATGCACTGTCTGGCTGTGTGTAGATGAAATGAGGGGGGTGTGTGCACAACACTTTAAAGTGTGCTAAATGCTTTTGTACTGCTTTAATGGTGTAGGTGTTTGCGTGCCTTGGCAGCATATTGCACATTAATTCTAGCCACTGTAGGAAATTTGGCAGCGTAACATGCCTTAAATGACTTGGGCCGCAGCAAACCAAAACTCCGAGGAGCTGCAGTAACTTGGGGTGCAGCAAACTTGTGGCACAGCAAACTAAAATCCTACAGCTGCAAAGCAAAGCACAGGGCTCTGTGCAGCTCCGTGGCTCTGCAGGAAGCCCTGCAGGAAGCCTGGCAGTAGCCTGGCAAGGCAAGCTCCACCCAAGGAAAGTGATGAGCCTGATCTTTTCTTTTTTTTCCCCCCCTGGAACCTGCCTGAGCTGTGTGGGGGCCCGGTGCTTCCCTCCATGGCTGCGGTGACCCCTGGGACTGCCCAAGCCGGGTGCCTGCAGGAGGGCCCCACCAGGGGTGTATCCTCCACTTCTGATCCACTTCTGGGTTTACTGTCGAGCACTCTGGAGAGCTTCCCCCCCCACCACCCGATGTGTCTGTTGCACACTCCATCCAATCATAAGCTGTGCTGCTACCTCAAGGTATGTAGAAAAAAAACTTTTAAATCTGTGCCTGTGTATGAATCGCTGATTTTCCAAATCAGCATCGAGTCTTCACATGCGGATTTGGCCGAATCAAATCAGGGACAGTGATCCAAATCAATGGATCAAATCGCTCTCCCTGATTCAGGCCAAAGCCGAATCCCAATCGAATAGGGCCCGTTCCACACAGCCCTACTTTCTGGCTCTCCTTTGTTCTGCGAATCTTCTCCCAAAACCCTACCAAAGCTATGCTGGAGATTTTAAGAACCGATGGTACATTACTACAACGTGGTTTCTGTATAGTGTTAGGATGACAATATTTGGATATTAGGGAGCACTGGATTTGCAGCTGGATAAAGGCATAACCTGTGGCCTAGCAGAGCTGCTGACCACAAGGCAGAATAATATCTAAGCCAGCCATTTGCTTATACTAAGTAACCATCTTAACTGTGTCAACCATTTTCTGAAAAAGCAGCAAGTGTGAGAGTCTGTGTGCTGTGAATGAGGTAACATTTTAGGAATGTGGAAGATGGTACAAACTGAGACAGAAAAACAAACTGGAATGTGGAAAACAACACATAATTGGTAACAGAATCCTAGATGAACATATGCAAAAAGGTGAATGGTGATTGGTGAAGAAGCCTCCAGAAGCTTCCAGGTTTTGGTCAAAGTCCGCCCATTAACTGAAGAGCAGGAGTCAAGGACTTAGAGAGGTGCTCATAACAAAAAGACACGCAAATGAGTAAAATGCATAGGCAATTCCATGCTAATGAAGCAAACCGTAAACAGAGGCGGAGCTTGAGATAGGAGGAGAAATGGGTGGAACAAAGGAGGGGTGAGGGTGGAATAAATGTTAAACATGAACCAAAGTGTATAAATGTGGAAAAAAACTATTGTTCACTGCGGCTCCCCAGTTTGTTGTTTTTTAGGGAGCTAGTCCGAAGCTGTCTCCATTCTGAATAAAGCTGTTGCGAGCAATGTGTGCTGGTGTTTGCACCCTGTCTGCTCTGGCTAATGAGTACCAGGATCCATGGGCAATTGGATTGTTATCTCCCTAGTCGTTGGATGCTGCATGGAGTCGGGGTCTAACATATAGCAGGCCAGTAAACCTCACACAGTCATTCCTCCACACCTCCCCTTCCTCCCACTACTCTCTCATTGATCCCATTACTTCTATTTGAGCTATGACAGATCTTTTAAAGAATCCCATCAGTTCCTGCAGATCTTACATATTGGGTAACCATCACATCTCCAGATTAATTTTCCCATGGATTAATTACCCTGTGTTTTGGCAGCAAGCCTAAAAGCTCACCAAACGAATGTGATTTTGATCCAAGTAAATTCCATGGTTGTGGAGCCCTTGCAGAGAATGCCTTGCCAATGCCTCCTACTTTGAGTGTTCCCAGGTGACCTCACATGGAAGCTGAGTAGTTCAGTCCCAGGCCATTTAGTACAAAATGCTAATAGGCCAACACAGTGCCAATAGCCTTCTCCTTCTTCCTCTGGTCAAGTACAATGAAATGAGTGTCAGCATATGCCCTGGAGTTCAATTAATAAAGGGATTTTCAAAACAGGGCAGGATGGCATTCAGGAAGTCTTTTGGGGATATGTTCTGTAAGCAGCCCCTTCTCTGTGTAGG